>NC_046657.1:4270085-4318425 GCF_010883055.1 Belonocnema kinseyi
ATATAATATTCGAAAAGATTATCCAAAAATAAAATTTTTAAATGTATATAATATAATATGATATATAATATATTATAAAAACGTGAACAGTGTGTTTATTGAAGATGCACTTAGAAATCTGTTTTTTTTTTTGTTCATGAATCGAAAACTTGCAAGCCTAATTATTTTGCACTTAATGAATTTTAATATTTTGAAATAAATATAGCTTGCAATTTTGATATTGTAGTTACTCAGGTTAGTTAGTGTTGATTATTTTATTATTAAGAAAATGAATTGTTAATTACCACTTATAATATAGCTATTAATGTTAAATTAAAATTCAAAAATTACACGTGCACAATATAGTTTTATTTTTTGTAAATAAAGAACACCACAGCATTTCAAAAGTGGTGCCAAGCGAAACAGCACCGCACACCACGGCCGTTAGGCATACTCGATTAATAGGGAAGTGTGAAACCATATAGATTTTAGGGTATTAGATCCCTCAAAATATATACGTTTAATATAATTCGATATCAAGGAGTTGCTTGTGGGTCAAAATATTATAAAAATGGACAAAAATGAAGAAATGAACGCAGGTGAGAACTGTGAACCTTCAAAAAGAAATATTTAATTTTTACAATAATAAAAATAATGCATCTTCAAGATTACTTTAGTTCACAAATTAATTGTAGAAGGATTTAAAAGAGTCCTTTATTTAAAATTTCCTTTTTTATTATTTAGAGTCTATAGTTTTCTTAGAGTTAATCCGATTATATTGTATTTATTCTTGAAGTTTTCTGTTAAAAAGGAGAAAATTCTAAAGACAAAATATGATCTGATTATCGAAAATGTCAGGAAGACTTATAGAAAAATAAATAATTTAGTTACTGGCTTCAAACCCATGAAACTGACTCTTCCCATAGTTTTTGTGATTATTGAGGAATACGTTTGAAAGGTGGGAAATGTGATTTCCTAAGACATTCGAATACGACGAAGCATATAAATAATATTTTATTTAATATCTATGCAGATTTCTCGGAAAACAAACGTAAAGTAAACTCAAGTACAAAAAGATTTGGAATATAGTTATTGGAAGAACCTGCATTCAGAGGCTGGCTTCAGGCCGACAAAAATAAATCTTCAAATGGATTTTTCAATGTTCTCAACACAAGTTCAGTAGGCGAAAAGAGTCAATTTCCACAGTCAGAAACCCACAGAATACAAATTAGCATACATAAAAAAGGCGCAAAAGAACCTGAAGTGATGACAGCTATAAATTTGTCAAGGCAAAAGTGTACCCAGATAATAAAGAATATTTTAGCGAAACGAGAGACGGAAAAGCTTGTAGGCATACTTAAAAATTGTAACTTTTCTGCTTTGGTTGACGAAAGCACTGATATTAGTGTCAAAAAGAATTTATGTGTACTAGTGCAATTTGTATTACCACATGATGAAAGAGTTACAATACAACTTCTAGGTTTATTACAATTAGATGCAAAGGATTGTTCAGAGGAAAAACTTCACACCACGTTTAAAAAATGTTTTGAATTTCATAATATTCCATTAAAAATTTTGTTGGATAAGCATGTGATATCACGAATGTGACGATGGGAGCATTTAATTTTTTCATGTCTCATTTAAAACCTGATATACCAGACCTGGTTGTCTTAAATTGTATTTGCCATAGTTCAGCAATTATCGCTAGTCGAATCTGTGATCGACTTCCGGAAGATTGTGAAGTTTTAATAAGAGCCATTGGCACTTACATGTCAAAAAGTGGTAAAAGATGCGCAAAATTTTAGGAACTCCAAGAATTTTATCACGTTGCATAATATAAAATTCTGAAATTAGCTACTACTAGACGGTTTTAAATGCATCAATATATTGCTAAACTTATAGTAAATTGGGATGTTTTAAAAGAGTTTTTTATTATGGAGGTGCAAGAAGATTCGAAGTCGAAATTTGCTGCTAAAATTGTATTGCTCATGAAAACCTAATCAGTAACAGCTTATCTTTTGTTCTTGAAATACATTTTAGATTCGTTTAATTGTTTCCATGCTCGTTTTCAATCAGAAAAAAGCTTGATTCACAGAATGTTAGAAATCAGCGAAGAATTTCTTCTTCAAACAGGAATCAACTTTTTGATTCCTGAATTTGTACAACAGCTAGCAAGAGCTGACATTGATACTTTGATAAATACCAGTACTAAACCTAATCAGTTGTTTGTAAATCTGGGATCTGAATGCGAGCAATTTCTGCAAAATTTGTCATGTGAAAGCTGCCAGGAAGTACGTTTAACTTGTTTGCAATTTTATATCACTTCTGTTAAATAAATGAAAGATCGACTCCCAATAAATCACAGCTTGTTAAATAAAATGCAGTTTCTAGAACCAAAAGTGGTCTTGGATGATAAAGCATCAAATATTATATCACAAAATTTGACTGAACTCGGTATATTTTTTTCTGATATAAGTGTTAAAGAGTTACTTACGTAGTGAGAGATTTTTAGCATATGTTTTATTCTTGAACAAAAAATACAGTTACAAAATCTGTCTATTTCGAATTTCTGAACCTATGTTTTCAACGTCAAAACATTAGACGGTCAACAAATTTTTTCAGTCTTGAAAATATTAGTGCATAAAATTCTTTCATTGCCATTTTCCAATGCTCTTGCAGAACAAAATTTTTTCAATTGTTACTGATGTTAAAACCAAAAAATAAATTAAATGACAATTGTAGTTCTTTCAGCCATCTATATAATTCGGTGTAGTCTTTGAGAACAATAAATTAATTGCACAAATTTCCAAGTAGAGCACAGGCACATCGATTTACATAATTCTAAGAATCGCTAAGAAAATAATCAGATCCTGATGAGAAAGATTTTTTGCTTCTATTTGTATTTTTACTCGTAAAAAATCTCATTTAAACAATTTTGAAACTTCGAAGCAGCTCATAGCATATTTTGAATTTTTTAAATTTAATAACGTATTTTAAGATTTTTTCAGGACACAATTTTTAATACATTTTTTTATTTCAGATGTTATTTTATAACAATTATGTATTATTATTTAAACCCTGAGTAATACCCTAAATTTTCCAGCCGCGAAAAATTAACTAGAATTTGAATTCTGCTAAAAAATAATAAAGTGCTTATATTTCCATTTAAAAGTTACCGCCCACTTCCCATCGGCTACCAAAATAGGTACCGCCCCCCGCGTACGGCGCATGCGAGAGGTATCCGCGTTCTGACACGACTGTTCATCCCATTCAACTGAGAGCATTAGTTCGACATTTGGCCGACGTACACCGCTGGTGTCACCCTTACTCGCAACTTAGATTAATCGCCAAGGATATAAGAATGCTTTAACTTGAAAGCGCGATTTAATTTGCGGTGTGACCGCGACCTACCAATTGCCATTGAATTCGATCACCGGCGAGTTCACACCTATAAGTAACTTTGATAGCTCTTACAGTTTGGCACGGCCGTCTTTATGAAGTTGAACTCATCCGATTCGTATGTTTCATTACCCGTCAGCTAACTTCACTGCAGCAATGGAAGCTTGTGGCTTACAATTTTCAAAACAGTCATGGCGAATTTTGTACGAACAAAAGACACTTTACTCCCTAAAAAATTTAGGTGCAATAAGATTTACCTAAAGTTTTTCCTGTGAAGTCTCTAGGTGAAGACCCGCAATCGTCGTCATCATGGGTAACTTAGCCTCTATAGAGTCTACTGCTCTAAGAACAGAAATGACGGCGTGTAATACGAGTGCTTGTGAAAAATACGTCATTAGTAATGAAAGAAAACCATTTACAGATAAATTAAAATAAAATCACAGAAATTTCTGTAGCCTAGATACTAGTGAAATGGACAATTTGTGAACTTCAAAACTATATGCGTTAAATGTAGATTGCAAGTTTAATGTCAAAAAAAGAAGATTTTACTCATCAATGATTCGACGAAATCCGAGAGATCATACGACGGTTTGCTATTTCTGCTCAATTGATACATTTGTTTACAACCGTAAAAATATAAATCTTATGCATCTATTCAATCTGTGACTCTTGTTGTCCTTATTCCCATTCACCATAATATGGGATAGATAAATGGGAAGAAATGCATTATCAACGCACGAATTCTAATGCGTTTACTGAAGATGAACTAAGTGACTTGGTTCGAGACGCAGGACTATCAAAGGAACTTCCCGAGCTATTAACATCTAGATTAAACGAAAAAGAGGTTCTAGCTCATGGAACCCGTATATCCTTCTACCGAAATCGAGATTGCACATTTAGGAAATTTTTCCAAATAAATTGATATAACATCTATTTATAGATTCTTCGACAAGAAGTTTAAAAGCTGTTTCCTTCCACAATGGCAATATATATATGCTTCTATAGCAGTCGGACATTTTGTCCGTTTAAAAGAAGAATATCATAATCTTTATTTACTGCTCCAGAAATTGAATTATGATTTTCTTGGCTGGCAGTTGATCGGAGATTTAAGAGTAACGACTATCTTATAAGGCCGAGATAGTGGATTCACAAAGCAGCCATGTTTTATTTGTGAATGTGATATTCCAGACCGAAAGAAACATTATGTGAAAAAGACTGGCCACTTAAACTAAATTTAACACCAGATACTATGCATATTGTACAGAAAAGTTTTCTCCCTATATGTAAAGTCATCCTTCCACCTCTACATATTACGCTAGGTTTGCTTAAACAATTCATCAAAGCAATGAAGAACTTACCAGAATGAAGTGATACCTTTACGTATATCTTTGAAAAGTTTCTAAAACTTTCGGAAGCTGAGATTAATGAAGGGGTCTTTGATGGCCGACAAATAAGGAAACTGTTGCAGGATAAAGAATTTAAAAGAAGAATGGTGAACAAGGAGCGAGTGGTATGGCAAAGTTTCAGAGAAGGTCAACAACAATTTCTAGGAAATAATAAAGATGCTGATTACAAGAATATTGTGAATAGAATGTCAAGAAATTATAGAAAAATGAGATGTCTAATGAATTTAAAGATCCATTTTCCTTATTGCCATATTGATTACTTTATTTTAAAAGATATACCAAGGTTATTGAGACTTTGTGAATTTATTTTGTGATTAACAGCATATATATGATCTTCATATGACCTCTAGAGGTTACTGGGATTCGAAAACTTCAAGTCCACTTGGTTTGATCGTTGGGCTCTTCGATTTCATTTAAAATGTAATGGAGCCATCTTTTTCGTAATTTTAGAGATTGTAAAAGGCCTTCATCACGTAATAATGAAATTCTATCCATTACAGGTAAAGGAGATGGTGTAATGTAATGAGATTACTGCATTCATGTATGTATTCATTATCGACGGGTGAATTGATAAAGTCTTGATCGAAAGACAAAAACAAATATGAAGAAATCTGTAATATGCCCCTACAATAATAAACTATTTTACTAATATTTTGCTAAAGTATATATTAAGGATCTTGTTTGCAAATTCATCTTTTGTGGTTTAATTTCACTGTTTTTCGATGACAAAATTATAATATTATTCACAGCAGTGGCGGGTCCTATTTTTTCTATATATTTGCAGAAACATAGAATTATAATATTAAAAGTTTCATATATTTATTAATTAAATTTCATTTTTGTAGAAGAGTGATTAAGAAAAAAAGCTTTGTTTTCTTGAACTAAGCATTATTCCAATAAGCACATTTCTTAATTAGATTGATAATCAAAATACAAGTATCTCGCAGGACAATATCGAGGCATAAATCACAAATGAGATAAGCATTATAAAATATAATGTACGTTTAAATAACGCTCGTGAAAAATAATTAGGTAAACAGTTAACTAAATTTTTTGGTTATACAGTAATCAATTTTTTCTCACTTAGCAAAAATGAAGATCCTTTCCTACTCTGGTCCTACCATTGTTAGTTATCCTAAATTCGATTGGTTAGCTTAATATAATAATGCCTTTAATTCAAAAAAATTTATTAGAATTAAGCAAATGACAATTTTTCTGACGCAATGCACAGTATATCTTAATTTACTCCGTGGACATACTTGGGAATACGTGGACAGGAAAATTGATTCCCGTCGAACGTTGCCATCCTCTGTTAAACACCAAGAAAACTTAAGGGCCATACAGCAAAAAAAACAATAGAAGACTTGTCATCTATTAGAAACCCCCAAAACCTTGGAAATTTTGAAATATGGTGCAGTCAAATCTTGTTTATTATAACTCCTTCGGAGCGTAAACATCTCGTCTATTGCAACTCGAGAGGGGACCCCACCACTCCACGTATACGGAATGTGATCTCACAATACATTCTCGCTTCCGCGCTGTTATTGGCTATGCGGAACATGTAACCATCAGTGGTGGGAGTTGGGGAAGTTGCGATAGACGAATATATTAGATGATAATAAACAAGGTTCGCAATAAATGAGGTTTGGCTGTATCAATTAAAGAAAAAGAAATCTTAGAACTAAAACTTCATCTAAAGTAGCAGAACTCTCTAGTTGAGGCGCAATTTCTTAAAAAGTGAATATCTCAAACTATGTGGTCTAGGATAATGAGAAAATTATTTAACAAATATATTCAATTTGTTAATATTAGCCTAACCTACGATGACATTATGGAATTGTTATTTAATCAACATTTTTTTATTCTATTAGACATTCTCAGGAAGATGTACGCAACGTTTTTAACCGAATTGTATTACTTGGTCTGATTAAGGAAATACAAATATCTCACAAGGACAAGATGGAGGCATATGTAACATATGAGATAAGATCTATAGTACATTAAGTATTCTGTAATCAAGCATCAGATTGATCTTTTTCTTTACATTCTTTTTGAGTTTGTACGAACTGATGATTGATAAGGCATTTTTTCTGGTCAAAATATGTACTTAGACATTGTATAGAATATTGGCAATAAAACCTAAAATAAACTGAACTTCTTTTATTCACGTTATATATTTAGAGTTTTGAATACGCGCTCGTTATGTTTCTTTTTTAATTTTGTTTCATTAGTTTTAAAATTCAAGATTTTCCACTTTTATGTAGATAAACGAATGGAATCTGAAAATATTTTCTAAAAATATTTTTAAAAATAATATAATATAATAACAATGTACATGAAAACAATGTATTCATCACTGAAGTGTAAAAGATTGTTATTGTATGCTATGATCGTTGTTGTATATATTGTCGCTTAAATTGTCTAGGTTCTGAGTTTTAGACGATTAGAGAATAATCGTTTGTTGATTTTAGGACCTACGTTTCGTACTCGTCGACCATGTCTCAATAGCTATAAACGCCTCTTAATGATTATGTATTCATCGAACGTGCATTAAAAGCTGCGAAAGCGCCTTAGGCTAGTCTTTATGTTCCGAGCCAGCCATGACAAGCCACTTGCGTTCTTGGTCTCCGAATGGCAACACGTGCCACGCTTTTTGCTTACTCAATTTATTCGGATTACATTATAACTTTTTTTACATTTTTATTGCATTTAGACTGTTGATTATAATTTATTTTTGACAAACATTTTCATTCCAATAAACGAAAAGATGAATCTCCCAAAATGTTTGAGGTAACCTTTAATTTATTTTCCGGCAAGCGACGATTTCCATTCCCTGGCTTGACCTTTTCTAAGAGTGTTTTTTATCTTTTAAATTGATCCCTATCATACAGGCCGACAAATTTTAAAGCCAGAGACCAGACCTAATATTTCCGAAGGATTTTGGTATGCTGAATCCGAATCCGAGCTCAAAATTGCTCCTGTACATACGGTTTTCAAGATACCCTAACCCAACGTGCAAAAAACGCGTTTTTAGCTGTTTTTGAGGTTATGTAACCGAACAAGAAAAATGTTTATCACAAAAGCTAATATGGAATTTGAAAGTACTATTCTTCCCCTTTCAAACATTGATAAAAAAGGAAGACGGACTGCGCGGAATGCTACTACGCACTCTGTGTACATTCTAATGTTCACATTCACTGCATGTGTGCGCCGTTTTACGGCGCAGACAGTCTTCGATCCCTAGCTAGCTCACTGAACATTTCGTTTCGATTGTGATTTTTGTATATAGTGAGTTTTAGAATTTCCACGTGACTGTTCATTAGAAGAAAAAAAATGAGTTCATGAACTCCTTGTGCTAAGAAAGTTAACACGTTCTGTCACGTTTGTGGAAAATATGAAACGGAGGAATACCGTCAATCAATTAATGATTCGAAAAAAACGTTATACTTCAACTGTTATGGGATTTAAATGAAAAATTTGGCTAAACTGTGAGTGCCAACCTCAATTTGTCAAACTTGTAGATTAAATTTGTCAAATTGGGAAGATGAAAGTACCAAGACGCAGACTGCTATTCAACCACCTGTTTGGCGTGAGCCCAACGATCACGATACTGATTGTTACTTTTGCTTATGCCAAACAGGAGGTTTTTCTAACAAGTAATTTGCGAAGATCATTTACTCTGATGTAAAAAGTGTTACACCAGCCAATATTGGTATTAGAAATCACTCTGAAAACAAAAGTGCCTGATCAGCTCACGAATCAATGGATACTGACGATCCTAATGCAACTGAAGATTCATCTTGGGAAGAATCAGATGATAAAAGTCCTAAATTTTTTGACCAAGACTGATTAGACGATTTTATACGTGACCTTGATCTTCCAAAAGATAAAGCTGAGCTTTTCGTTTCAAGGCTCAAAGAGAGGAAACTATTGTTACCTGGCACTAGAGTAACTGTTTACAGAAATAGAGAAGAAAAGTTTATCAAGTACTTTTCAATGGATTGTGGGATTGTGTATTGTAATGATATCGAAGGACTCATTAATTGATATGAAATAAACTTATATAAGCCAGAGGATTGGCGTTTTTTCATAGATTCGGCTACAGAAAGTCTGAAAGCAGTACTATTACATAATGGAAATAAGTACGCTGCAATTCCAGTAGGAGACTCAACTACACTGCAAGAATCTTATGATACTTTGCAATTACTCTTGATATAAATAAAATACAATGTCCATAATTGGCTTATTTGTGGCGACTTCAAAACGATAAATCTTATAATAGATTTACAATCAGGAAACATTAAATATCCTTGTTTTCTTTGCCCTTGGGACAGTCGTGCAAGGTATGAACATTGGATAACGGAGAAATGGCCAGACAGATTAGAGTGGAGAGTTGGTCAGTATAATCTTGTTTATGAAAGTCTTGTTGACAGAAAGAAAGTATTATTGGCAACACCCCACATAAAACTAGGGTTAATGAAGCAATTTGTGAAAGCCCTAAACACTGAAGGAGAATGTTTCAACTATATCAGATCTACATTTCCGCAATTAAGTGATTTCAAAGTTAAGGAAAGTACTTTTGTTGGGCCTGATATAAGAAAACTTATCAAAGATGATGACTTTATCAAAACCATTACATCGATTGAAAAGGATGCATGGTTGAGTTTCAAAGATGTTGTACAGGAATTTTTAGGAAACAATCGAGATCGAAAGTTTAGAACTATTGTATCTAGTATGTTAAAGAATTTAAAAAGATTAGGTTGTTTGATGAGTATGAAATTACATTTTCTAAAATCTTATTTGTTATTTCCCAGGAAATGTTGGAGCATTCAATGAAGAAATGGGCGAACGCTTTCATCAAGACTTTCACCAAAAAAAGGAACATTATCAAGGTCGATGCAATGTAAGAATGATGGCCGACTATTGCTGGTCTTTGCAACGAAATGATAATGACCCTATTAGTCATAAACGAAAGTCTGTTCAACGATCGTTTGACATGAAGCGCGAACGTTTCCATAAGGAAACAAGCAATTAGTTTCACCTTCATTGGACATACAAGCGTAAGTCTTGCCTAAACTGGCTGGGCAATCGTAAGTCTTGCCTTGACTGGCTGGGCGATTCAAAGTCTTGCCTTGACTGGCTGGGCGATACAAAGTCTTGCCTTTATTGGTTGGGCAATTCAAAGTCTTTCCTTGATTGGCTGGTCAATCTAAAGTCTTTCCTTGATTGGCTGGGCAATCTAAAGTCTTGCCATAATTAGCTGGAAAATATTAAGTACTTCCTTGCGTAGCTGGACAATCCAAAGTCTTGCCTTAACTAGATGGGCCATCGTAAGTCTTGCCTTGACTAGCTGGACAATTCAAAGTCTTGCCTTGGCTGGCTGGGCGATTCAAAGTCTTGCCTTGACTGGCTGGGCGATACAAAGTCTTGCCTTTATTGGTTGGGCAATTAAAAGTCTTTCCTTGATTGGCTGGTCAATCTAAAGTCTTTCCTTGATTGGCTGGGCAATCTAAAGTCTTACCTTAATTGGCTGGAAAATATTAAGTACTTCCTTGCTTAGCTGGATAATCCCAAGTCTTGCCTTAACTAGATGGGCCATCGTAAGTCTTGCCTTGACTGGCTGGACGATTCAAAGTCTTGCCTTGACTGACTGAGCGATTCAAATTCTTGCCTTGACTGGCTGGGCGATACAAAGTCTTGCCTTTATTGGTTGGGCAATTCAAAGTCTTTCCTTGATTGGCTGGTCAATCTAAAGTCTTTCCTTGATTGGCTGGGCAATCTAAAGTCTTGCCTTAATTGGCTGGAAAATATTAGGTACTTCCTTGCTTAGCTGGATAATCCCAAGTCTTGCCTTAACTAGATGGGCCATCGTAAGTCTTGCATTGCCCGGCTGAAAAATATTAAGTACTTTCTTGCTTAGCTGGACAATCGCAATACCAGCCTTAAGTGACTGGAAAATATTGAGTCTTGCCTTAGTAAGCTGGAAAATCCTAAGTAAAGTTACAATATTAAATGAATATCAATGTGCAAAGTTTGGTTCCAAAAGACTGTACGCTTTTTTTTTTAGTATTTTGTGCGGGATCCTTTGTTCGTTTTTAAAACCCTAAATTGTGGCCGCCATATTGGATCTTCTTGGGATTATAACAAAAAGCTGACTTCGGCAATAGAAAGGGCATCCTCGAAAACCCTTGAAATAATATTTTGACGAAAAAATATCGCTTCGTCAGCAATAGAGAATTTTTTCTCAAGTCAAAAAGCGCACGCTCTAAGCGTTATATACGAAACAACCAAAGTTTCATAGTTTCAGACGTTAGGGCGAGAAAATTCAAAAATATAACGAGCGGACAACGAAGTATTAAATATGAACATTTAATTGTTTCCTCTGTTTTTAGAAGCAATTGCTCAAACTAATTTATATAAATAATTCGCGAGTTAATTGCTGATAACATGAGCCTTATTAAAATTGTTTATTAAAATGAAAAAAGTTAGTTGATCAAATAAAAATAAATTTCGTAATTGTTTCCTATTGCTTGAGAAGGTTAGAAATTATTTTAAACTTTTTCGTTTTGTCAACTGTGGCAATTGATTTAACCTCAACCTGACATAAGTGCACATACGCTTTTATTGGAATTGTAAACGTTTTAGAACTTTCGTCGATTGAAACATTTCATTGCTTTATAAACTTCAAACGTTTTATTGAAACATTTCATGGGTTCACAACCCCTAAAGTGCCTCGTAGGAATAGTCGAGGCGACGCCATCTGGAGGAAAACGAATGGGGCTACGTGCGATTCGAATGCTGCCACCCCTACCGGAAATCTAGACAATTTCTAGATGGAATTGACCCCTTGATAAATTATAACTAGACGACTGCTAGACTCACAAGGGTCACCGTCCTCAGTCCCTTTTTTATGTGGTAAGCAGTAAAGCGGTAAATTTTATTCTTCCGAAGAAAAAATTCCTCTCCTAAAAACCGTGAAAATTGCACTTATATGGTTCTACGCAGGGCTACCCTTTATTCAACTCATTGTGAAAGAGCATTACGATTATTGAGAGTTAACTAGTTCATGTAAAGAAAACTCAGCCTTAATCTTAAATCATTATAAAATTTTCAGTGAGACAAAGCAAGCAACACGATGTATGTGTCAAAAGATAAAACGATAACATTTTTTAATCCCTACTGAGAAGCATGCATTGCATATATTATTGTACGGATATCTGCTTCTTTAATTTGTGGTCGTTGAATGCAGTTCAAATTATCACTTCTAGTAGAGCTAGAGGCTTCTGTTTCATCCGTATCACTGTATATAACGTCCGCTGAAGACCAAAAAGTAGATCAATGTTTTAAAATATATTTTCGAAGATATTGCTGGAGAAATTTTGTGTTATCTGAATCCGCCCAAAATAAGTATTTCACACGGAATTTTGACATCATCATCAATCCTATCCACCGAATTTCTTCTTTTTTACTCCTCCGTTTTCTTTCCATTTATTTTCAAAACATTAGGAAACAAGAATCGAAAACGAAGTCCATTATTTGAACTGGCAAATGCTTCGAAAAGCAGAGAAACTTTCAGAATCGTTCTGCAAAACCTCTAAATGTTGTTGAATCAGTGGAAGGCTCGGATTTTTTTTAAATTAACGTTCGGCAGATCAACAAGACATCTCCTATTGTTGAAGAATTCTGATAATTCATAATATAAATGTTGTTATCCTCAGGAGTGAATAATTCTTCTATGGGGAAAAAACGTTCTCGAGCTAAGTCCAAAAATCTGTGCAGCGTTTTATTAGCTTTTACAGTATCTTTTTCCTTTTGACAAATTAGGATTTTCGACTATTGATATGAATTATGGAAACCTACCGCGTTTAATTATTTCAGAAATAGATTTCTTTTTTTCTTCAAATCTTGGGTTTCGGAAACTATCGTATTTTTCACATCCAAATTTAAAGGTGTATAAATTTCTACATAATAACACATTCTTTGTTCCGGGTGCTTCCTAGTATACCCGCGGAGCCTTTCGAGGGTTTGTTCATGCCCCGTTCGAGTTCCTGATCAGCAGTTGATGATTCAAACGGAACATTTGATGTTTTGATAGAGAAAGAGCCTTTAATGAAGTTTTCATATACTTATACTGCAATTTTGCTTAAGTTGATATATCCTCTACAAAAATAGCATACTGCCTAGTGGAGTTCAGGTTTCCTTCGCAATCAGCATGTATTAAATCTGGAAGATAGTTTATTAAATTAAAATTATTACTCCAATACTTAAATTATTCCAAACTTCAAGTAGTGAGTTTCTCTAAATCAACGCGAAAATTTTCCCAACTTCTATTGAATTGTTGTAAAGCGTCCTGATATATAAAGGAATGTGCAAGGGATTTTAAAGGGTTTGAAAGTTTATAGGGTATTTTACAAGAGCCAGAATTTTCGATCATTTGAAGGGATTTTATGAAATTTCAAAATATTTCTGGAGAAAGTATCTTTTCGGACCCGATGTTTCAGATCCGATGTGGTCCCTTATCAAACCTGTTGAAAGAAAATTTATTTAATTGTACGAACATCTTAAACAAAAATATAAACATAAGATATTACCATTAAGACAATAAAAAAGAAGAAAATATAAATAATCACATCTTAGTCGATAATAAATTATCAAAGCTTAAAAAAGAGAGAATCTTGCCATGGAATAGATTAAAACAGAAAAAAGTTGACAATAATAAGTGAAGTCAGTAAGGGTGAGTAAAACAAAAGAACAGTGACGAACAAATACATTGTGTAAATATATAAAAATTAAGATGGAAGAAGATTATTTTTGAAACATCATTTCATTCGTTTTGAAGAAGGATTAAAAGACAATATAAAAGCAAGATAAAAGGTTATAATAAAATTATTAACAATAGATAGTGTAGTCAATAAGTCGGAACAGTGATAAAGTAAATAAATAGTGTATGAACAAAAATTTACCTTAGAACGCCAGTTGAGAAATGAGTAAAGGAGACAAAATACCTGTGTAAAAGAGAAAACATAGAGAAAATTAGAAAAACACAAAAATAATATGAAAACTGATGATTGTTTTCTTAGGTTTTGTTCGAAAATTCAAGCATTATGAATTTAGGCACAAATAATATCTTAGCAAAACATGTTTCAATTACTGGACATCTTCATTAAACTGGACAATCCCATATCTGTTCTCAAATGTAAATGAGAAATAAATTTTTATTGAAAAGACATTATAAAAACGAAAAACTCCAAAGCAACCGCGGGAAATGTATCCTTGGGCGCCATGACTCAAGACGCTATCATAAAGTCATCATTAGCAGGAAAAACTGGAGGTGCTCCTGAAAACATCAAAATGAAACTCTTTATTTGGAAAAAGGCAAAAGATGAGAGGAGATGTGTTAAAATATTTAGATTAAGAACAAAAAGCAAAAATAAGTAATAAGAAGGAAAGAAAGAAATTAAATGTTGCATAGAGAACTGTAAAAGTTAGGAAGATTGGAATTTTCGAATCCAAGATTGACAGCGTTTTTTTCCTTTTTAATGAAATAAAATTCTATAGTCAAACGCTTATGAAGATTGGCCTCAATATCCAAAATTTTTGGATGTTCAAAATCCAAATCATGCTTAGTTTCAATTCGGTCTCTTTCAAGTGCAGTGATATTATCTAGATTATAATTACGGCGAGTATGTTCCTTCATTCTATAATGTAGAGGTCTGCTTGTGTGTCCAACATAAGAACAATCGCAATTCGAGCAATTAAATTTGTAAACAACATCTCTTTTTTCAAAAATGTCTAAATTGTCTTTAGGAGAGGGAAAAAGATTTAAGTTGGATTTTATTGGTCTGAAAATTACTTTTATGTTATTCTGTCTTGAAATAGTTGCAAGTTTATCAGTTATTCCTGAGATGTATGGAACTACAGTGAAATATTTTAAGTTATTATGTTCTTTTTCTCTTAGTTGATTATAAATATTATTAAATTTGATTAAAATAAGTCTATTAATAAGATTAATGAGATAACCATTTTGAATTAAAGTTGCTTGTATTAATTTAATATTCTGTTGTCGAAATTTAATGGAAGAAAATTTAATAGCTCTATCTATGAGTCCGAAAATCATTCCTTTCTTTTGTGACCAAGGATGTTGCGATAAAAAATGTAGATACCTTCCCGACCATGTGGGTTTGTGGTACCAATTAGTGAAAAGCGATTCATTATTGGTCCTAGAGACAAAAATGTCTAAAAAAATTAACGTAAAGTTATTTTCCTTTTCAAAAGTGAATTGAAGGTTAAAGTGAAATGAGTTGAATATTTCTAGAACTTCGAGTAATATTGATTCAAGAATTATCATAAAAATATCATCAATGTATCTATTATACAAAGGAATTTAAAAATTCATCTCTTGGTATTAAAGTATATGGTGCTATTTCATCCCATTTGTTTTTTATAATTTGTAGAGCTAGGTTTATTGGAATTGAAGGACATAAGTTCACCACATCTAGAGATATAAGAGAATGTTGTTTAGGCATTTTGAAATTTTTAATGTAATTGACGAACTGTCAGCTATCTTTCACAATGTAGTTGTATTCTTCCATTAAAACTTTTGAAATGTTTGCGAGAAATTTAGCTAATTTAGAAGTTGGACTGTTGATGGTAGAAATTATTATTCTGGGAGCGTTTCCAGTTTTTATTAATTTTAGGCAGTCCATATGATCTGTTGATTATAATGTTATTCGATTTTTCACTTGTAGCTGTATATTTAAATTTAATTTCATTAAATTTAGATTTGTCTGATAATAGAAGTCACATTTTTTCAATATATTCCGATTTTTTCATGGCGACTGTTGCGTTGCCTTTATCTGATTTAAGAAATAAAATATTAGGATGGTCTTTAATAAATCGAAGTTTTCATGAAATTTTTGTTTATTTAAAATAGGAGTATTCAGAAAGTTAAGAATCGTTTGAGAGCATTACACTCTAATTTAATTTTGTTTGTCTTCAGATAAATTTCAAATACGAAATTCAATAGAAGCTATCAGATCATGTGAAGGAAAATGTTGTTTATTGAAAGAACTAAAAGCAAAGCCAGGACCACTTGTTTTTGTCAACTTTCTTCTGTTTTAATCTATTCCATGGAAAGATTCTCTATTTTTTACACTTTGATTATTTATTATCATAATTTATTGGCTACGCATGTATTGATGTTATTTAACCTTAATGACTACTTTTGTTACTTTCGACTTTTTTGTTTTAATCAAACTCATATACAAAATTTTTATTCATTTTTATGTTTTCATAATTTGTGATCGACTAAGATCTGATTATTTATATTTTTTTATTGTTTATTTCCTGGATGGAAATATCTTAGGTTTCTATTTTTGTTTAAGATGTTCGTAGATTAAATAAATTTTCTTTCAGCAGGCTTGTTAAGGGACCACATTGGGTCCGAAGCTTTGCCATTTTTTCAAAATACGAGGGTTTTTTTACTTTATTTAAATGAATTTTCCTTCCGGAGACTTTTTCATATATTTCTGGAAAACGTGGGAGAATGTAATTAAATATAGTTGTGAAGGATTAGTACGAATTTTATGGAATTTTATCATTTCTGGGGGTGGTTTGGGTGTTTGTAAAGGAATCATAAAAAATATTAAAGATCTAAAAATTAGGATAGTATTAAAATTTCCTTTTTTTAAATTTTCGTGCATATCGCCCGGAAAATTGTTCAAATCCAAAAAAGTAAATTATGGTATGGTAATTTCCCAGCAACAAAACTATATTCTATCGGTTGACATAGTAGAATTCAAATCTGACCAGGAGGGAATTTGTTGTAAATTTCTAATCTTTTCCACGTCTGTTACATCCATTACCGCCAAATTCCATGCGAAATTGCCAGAATTCATTTCTTTATTAAATTAATTCTCAGCTGAAGAAAAGGAGTTAGAGAATTCTGAAATTCTTCTGCAAGTACAATAGGCTGACAACACTTGTCATAAACTCTTAAAGATTGGCATTTTATTTCAAAGGGCAGATTCCTATTGCGAGCTTTTTTTAAGTGACTTGATAACGGCACATGCACTTCATCATTCACTGAGTATGAATCTGATAATTCTGATGCAGAAAATAATTCTAAAGTGTCAAATGTTTCCATTTCATTGAAAAGTTCACCTAATTCTCTTCTTTGAAAAGTTGTAGTCAGTTCAAGAGATATCACGCGAGCTTCCAAAGTCTATTTGACATATTTGAAGTGTCTGATATTTCGGTCTCAATTAAAGATTTAACTGCTTGGCGCATTTAAAAAATTGCAGACGGTTTTAGAGGAATTGCAGAGGTGTGAGAAATTTCCATGATTTCGGATGAATTGCATTCTGCGGATCTTTCGGATATTTCTAATATGTATACTGTCGTATTCAAACATTTCTCTTTTAATTAAGGCTATTTAAAATTTCTTTGATTTAACATGTTTCGCGTACCAACGGAGCAATCATAACATTCCTCTTGTCTCCTCATATTTTGTTTCGACTTTATCGTTTATAATATCTTCTGGAAAGCCTTCATGTTTGTTCCCTGAACTTTCTTTATTTTCTTCTTCTAAACATTTTTCATTACTATTTTCTTTTCTTTTAAGTGAGCTGAGAAATTCACTTTCATCGAACGGAAATAGTACTGAAAAAAGTCAAAAATTTCTTTAAAATCTTTATTGTTTCCAAGGTGCTTTTAAGTTTACGTTCTCTTGCATAATTTTACTTAAAAAACAGAATAATTGGTTTATCAGCCTGGTTCTTGCACCAAGGAAACGTGTTTCTCCTGACGAGTCTGACGCAAACGTTTGCCACCTTCTTCATGGACGTAAAACGTCTCATCTTAGCGACCGTCAAAGTAGAGGCCACGTATGCAATACTCATCTCTTTTTTTTGTATGAATTTCAGACTAGTGCCAATTTTCTACCTTTTCATTTTATTTTTATTTATTACAAAGGTGGTGTCATCGACATTGACTATCCGAACGTCGGCCAGAATACTTTAGGCTATAACAGTGGCAGACCGTTCTCAAACATTCTATCATTGACATAGGGTTTAATACATAGTTTATCAATGCGTCAAATGTAATTTCATACTTACATATTATCTAAAATATATTGAAAGCATACATACCTTTTCCTGGATTAAGTTCGCAGTCTTCGCCATTTTGAGACCCAACGAGGCCATTCTAACTTAGAGCCGGGTAAGTATGGGTGAAAATTGCGAATCCTTCGCTGGTTTGGGACCCTAGCGAAATATACTTATTTAGAGTAGGTTGGGATTAGGTCAAGGTTGCAAAAGCTTTGCTGTCTTGAGACCCAACAAGATCATTCTAATTTGGGTCAATGTTGTAAGAGTTTCGTGGTTTTGGGACCAAACTAGAACATTATAATTTAAAGTCGGTTTCACAGAGTACATTCCAATTGATTTAACTTTTTTAAATCATAATCCTTTTAAATTTGAGATAATTTCAAGTCTCGTAATTGTCTTAAGAAAAAATTTACTGTTTGTTTAAAAAAAAGTTTTACATCTTTGAGTAAAATTTTGGATTGATAGACCTGATTTAACGTTTTTTTATCTCAAGCAAATAACGTAATATAATACGGAAGAAATATATCTTCTTTCATCACAATAAAGTGAAATGAAACTGTACTTTTTAAAGGAATTATTCCGTTGTGAGGTGATTTGGTGATCGCTTAAGGTGTTCGCACAAGAAAATACGTTTGCAGTGTGCTGGAAACGGCTCACGCACGAACCGTCCGTGCATACACACACAGAGCGACAACCAATCGCGTGCGATCTGTTGCGCTGCTGCGGTGAGAGCTGAGTACGTACTGTTCACTTATCGGACCGCCACTTGAGAAGAAGAAGTTTGCAAGGTTGCCAATAGTAGTGTGTTTTGCGGATATATATACTTAAATAATATAATAAGCCACATTTGCAACGTCGCGAACTTCAGCTTCTCGAACGGTGCGAGCACCTTACCGGTTTCAACGGATTTCGCAACTCTGAAGTGCTCGGTAACGCGGGACTAAGGAACGTCAGATTTAACGCGTTCTTTAGAATTTCCGAGTTTTTCAGTCTCCCTGTTTGAAAGCAAAATTTAGAAGTGTTTATTGATGATAAATTTCGAAAAAAATACATGTTAAATTTTGACATCTGGAGGGTTAGAATGCTCGATTACCTCAGGCATTGAGATGGGTATTGCCTTTACTGCCGTTTATTATTTTCAAAAAAGCTTTCAAAATTTTGATATTTTAATCCACGTCCACCTCCTTGTCATCTTGAAATGCAATCATTGCTTCTGTTTCTCCCATCAGGGTTACACGCTTTTGCTTTACCAATTGTGATAGCACCAAGTTTATTATTATTTACTTGATGTCAATGTAAAGATTGCTGTTTAGTCTCTTCAAAAGTATGATACTCATGTGTACTCATTTAAAAAAAGTTTTTACGGCATTGACTTCACGTTATACACAACCACCTTTAGACAAAATAATTTCAATACCTGGATTTTTTTAACTACTTTTGTATAAACAAACGTGTCTTCGAAAAATTTCATTATTAGAAAGAAAGGCAATCAGGCAATATACAAGTTTGAGGAATTAATTTTCTTAAAGATCGTGCGCAGTGATAGTGAACATATTCTAATTGGTTTCTAAACTATCACTGGTTGCTCTTTTCTTTACAAGGATCTTCTAAAATATTTTTTCCTTCGTTCATTTTTCAGATGTAGGCTGAGAGTAGGATCTCACAGAAATCTACAGGATATGAGTCAATCGCACGAGAATAAAAACCGATAGTGATTTTGAGCGGATTTCTTCCAACCCTTTTGTCTCCTAAAAAGCTTTTGATCTAGGTATACGATTACAGTTTTTTTTTTCATTTTTAATTAAGCACTCTCTTGTTACTTAAAGTTTCGAAATTTTAAGCCAAGGTATCGAATACAAGATATTGTCCAGGCATAATTATATTCGGCACACTAAAGACTCGTATAATAAGGCAACTTTTCCACGCTATCAAAATTCGATCCTTGAAAAAAAAAACAGACACGGGTCTTGCAGTTAAGGACCATTACAATCGGACATAAAGAGGATCTTATTATCTGCTTCTAAAGAAGATTGGTTGTAGCAATTAGAAACGATAAGAGATTAAACATTAACTTTTTATTATTATTTCTAACTAGGAGCTACTTTTAACATTTTAATCCGTCTTTGGATCACTAACAATAGTATATTTTATGTAAAGTTTTATCAATTTTTTTATGTAATTACTTATGTGGAGCATTGCAGTTTACACGTGGTTTAATAACTCTACTAGAAAATTCCGCGAGATTGTGCGTCGGGGACCCACTAAAATTTCTTTTAATTCTCCTGGGATTAATGCAGTGATTTTTCTACTTTCCATATTTATTTTTATCCGTTCTCTAGCGCGACCATTATATATTCCAGCGAGAACATCAAAGCTTTCCAAAATTCCATAGACGTCACCATCGGCTGTTGATATAACAATTTGTGGTTGGGTTGGTACAGCCGCATAGAGCTGATCTCCTACTCTCACAGTAATTGATTTATTGGGAGGAAAAGTGTACCATTGAAGTTTGAATATCCGGCTTGGATTCTTGCGTGAAATAAGCCGGATAAATTTAAGTTGTGAAATTTCACATCCAAATCCGTCAGGAGAAGGAAGCCTGTTAGGAGGTTGCATTTCCGAAGGAAGTCTGGTAAGAAAATTCCTATCAGAAGAATGCCTAGCAGGAGAAAGCCTAGAAGGAGGATGTTGGACAAGAGGAGACCTTGATCTATCTCGAATTCGAGGTTCGAGTGGCTGAAGATTCCTGTCTGGAGAATGCTTGCTGTTAGAAGAAGAATGAGGAGAACTTCCGCCAAGAATATCAGCAGAAATGGGTTCGCCATTCGGCAAACAATCGAACTGCGAACTTAATTCTGCAAGAAAAAAGATAGTGCTGATTTCTTTTGAATTGCTTTCGTATACCATGAACCGTGTACTAGTTAAAAACTTTAGTTCAACTTTATGATTAATTTTAAAAACCAACTTATAAGTATGACCTATAATGATTTTTCTATCAGGAATTTCTTGTGATTTTTTTATAATTAAAGAAAAAATATCTAATAAAATTATTGCAAGGAACTTTTCTCCATCTCCGACTGCGCGCGCAGCCTTTCAGATTGAGCTATCCGCGGGTGCGCATTTAAACAAAAAATACGCATCCAAGCAAAAAGGGATTCTTATAAATTTTTAGACATTTTTGGTCTAACAATTTGTTCATCAATTTTTGATCGTACGTTCTGTCATTTTTTTCAAAAATTGAATCTTCTTATTCTTAATGTTAGTTTTTACTATTAAAACAATAACTGCAGATCTTATCAAGAAATATATAATAAACGAAAATACATTAAAACTGTTGTATAGTTCCGATTTTGAGGCTGAACATGGAAGGAACTAGCTAATTATAGTCTGCTCCGCTTGTGTTTGTTCACGCCTGAGTGCTCGCCTAAGTGACAACCGCAGACCCCACGCACCCCTCACACCTCCTGTTACATATACCTGCGGTGCTGCGTTAATTCTCTGAAAAGCTATGGAAGGGCGGGCTATTGAAGGGTTTTACTGTATAAACGTTTCTGTCGCGAACTACGAACCTCTAAAAAAATTATTTTTAATGACACATGCATGATTTCAGCCCTTTTTGATGCCTATAAAGCGGGTTAAAGCTCTAATTTTCACTTCCTTAGGAGTAAAAGTACAGCAAAGTAAGGAGTAAAAATTAGGGAGTAAAAACTACTTTTCACGCCTTAGGCAGTAAAAAGTGACGTCGAAGGTGAATGATGAAAATTACACATCTATGAGTTCGCATTTTGCGAGAATCAGCCCACTCACCGTCAGAACTGTAAGGAAATTTTGGTTGCAGATGATATAATTTTGCTGTGATTTATGGAAAGTTGCCACTTAACACTGATCAAATTACAGTAAATTAGCAAAAAATTACAGAAATTTATAGACTTGTTTTGATAGAATTTTTGATAAATTAGCTTCAGTTTCCATAAATTACATGTTATATTATCAAAAATTACCAAAAAATTCATAAATTTCCGGAATATTAGAAAAATGTTTAAAATTGTATTTTAAGTAATTAACCATATATATCTGTGAAATGACCATGAATCACCAAAAATTTCGATAAATTTCTGGGAATGTCTAAACATTTTTTAATTGAACTTTGGGAAATTTATGCTAAGTTAGCATAAATTACCTATAATATTATCATAAATTACCAAAAAATTTAATAATTTTCTAGAAATTTATGAAAATGTTTAAAATTAAATTGTTGGTAATTTATAAAAATGTTTAAAATTAAATTTTTGCTAATTTATAAGAAGTTACCATACTTACATGTAAAATTACAATAAATGACCCAAAATTTCCATCAATTTCCGGAAATGTATGAACGGCAATTTCTTTTTAGTGAACATAAATTTTCTGTTATATTACCATAAATTGACAAAAAATTTCATTAATTTTCGGAAATTTATAAAAATGTGTAAAATTGAATTTTTCGTAATTTATGGTAAGCTACATGTAAAATTAGCATAAATTCCAGAATATTGATAAATTTCCGGAAATTCATGAATATTTTAAAATTCAATTTTGGGCGATTCATAATAAATTATCACAAATTACCTGTCATACTACCATAAATTACCAAAAAATTTTATAAACTTCCGGAAGTCGATCAAAATGTTAAAAATTTAATTTTTGTGTCACTTATGATAAGTTACTATATTTACCTGTAATATTACCATTAATGACCGGAAATTTATGCACATTTTTTAATTTAATTTTTAGCAGTTTCTGTTAAGTTACCATAAATTAATTGTAATATTGGCATGAATTACCAAAGAATGTCGTACATTTCCGAAAATTTATCAAAATGTTAAAAATATGTGTTAAAATCATTCAAACTTCCGCAGCTGCATAATATACTATTTTCTTTAATAATTATTGAAATTATGCTATTTGTAAAAATCATTTAACAGAATTTATCAAAATTGTATATATACATGTTACTGACAATATCCGAAAATATTTTCATTCTGCTTTTAAAATTAAAGATGACCCATTAAACACAAATCTCTGTAATTTTTAATAACAATTCTTTAAAAAATGGTTTAAAAGTCACCCCAATTTTAAAACTAAAATATTTTTGAATCGGAAATAAATAGACTGCCATTAAAACGTTATTTAAAATAATAAATATAAAGTATATTATTATGTTATACTTACCAATAGAACTCAGGAAAAATAGTAATTTGAAGCAGAACGCTCTGATAAGAGTCCTCATTTTCCAATAAGGAAGAAACCGATTCTTTTAGAGAATGTCGTACAAAAAAAAAAAATTCCTTGAAAATTACTGTAAAACTTTCTTAAATAATTATTTCGTATAACTGCATATGCAAGTCGTACAAAAAGGGAACACACGTAGTCGAATAAAAAATTTTTGAGTTACTTTAATAAAATTTATAATTATGGTCCAATAGGGAAAAAATTAATCTTCCATCGCCGGTGATTTTTAACTTTAAAATATGTCAGATTTATTTCTCATCTACTGGTTGCTATACCAATTTTATCAGATTTACTA
Organism: Belonocnema kinseyi; assembly: GCF_010883055.1. Taxonomy (NCBI): domain Eukaryota; kingdom Metazoa; phylum Arthropoda; class Insecta; order Hymenoptera; family Cynipidae; genus Belonocnema; species Belonocnema kinseyi. Next base: position 4,293,542 of record NC_046657.1, read on the forward strand.
TATTAATTACAATATTTATTATAACACCTTCCACCACAGCGCTTATCACATGTGTCCTAACTTTATTGCCCCAGTATAAAATTAAAATGTGTGCTTCAATTTGAAGATCTATAAACTGTAATTAAAATCATAGATTGAAACAAATATTTGAATACCCACATCGGCAATTACGAAAATTTCTTTATTTGTTATATGAATGTTCTCAAATAAAAAATGTTTGATGTAATGTTATACGTATTTTTCGGACTGTATGTGTACGATTTACGGTAATTTTAAGGGTAATTTATGGTAACTTACCATAAATTGCCTGAAGTTTAATTTAAAAATGTCTATAAATTTCCGGACATTTATGAAAATCTGTGGATCATATATAATAATTTTACACGTAAATAAATATGATAAATTACTATACACTAACAAACATTTAATTTACAATTTTAAAAAAATTGTCAGAAAATTATGAATTTTTGTGCAATTTATGGCAATATTACAGGTAATTTATGGTAACTTACCATAAATTGCCAAAAATTCAATTTAAAAATGTATACATTTCTGGAAATTATCGGTTATTTATAATAAAGTTACAGGTAAATATGGTAAATTATCATACAATACCCAAAGTTGAATTTCAAACATTTTAATAAATTTCCGGAAATTTATTAAATTTTTGGTAATTAATAGCAATATTAAAAATAATGTATGATAACTTACCATAAATAGCTAAAAATTCAATTAACAAATGTTAATAAATTTCCGGGAATTTATAGAAATTTTCGGTTATTTATGGTAATTTTACAGGTAAACATGGAAAATTATCATAAATTACGCAAAATTCAATTTTAAACATTTTTATAAATTAACGGAAATTTTTTGGTGATATATGTTAATATTACAGGTTATTTATGACAACTTAAGATAAATCACTCAAAATTCAATTAACAAATTTCTCTAAATAACAATATTACATAAAAAACAATATTTCAAATCCGAAATAAGATTGTTCAAATTTACGTAATTATTTTAAACAAACAAATTAAATTTCTACCATGAAAAATAATTTGTTAACAAAATACTTACATTTCCAAGAAAATAAATAAATTTTTAAAAATAATTATATTTTTAACATAAAAGATGCATTCTCAAGAAAAAAGTTTAATAGTTGATATTGCCACAAAAAAGATGAAATTTTATTTTAAGAAATAAATTTTACGACCAAAAAGACAAATTTTCAACAAATTAAGATTCTTCAGTCCAAAAGAAAAAGAAAGTTTGCGTAAATTGTTGGATCTTCTAGCCAAAAGACGAATTTTCTTTGAAAAAATTTAATTTTCAATCAAAAATGATGAATTTTCGAGCGAAAAAAAATTATTTTCATCCAAATAGCAAAATTTTTATTAAAAGATATAAACTTCTATTTAAAAAAAACTGCACATAAGTAGTTCATTTTTACGCAAGAAATTGAACTTTGAATTAGAAACGATTAGTTTTCAAACTAATAGTTAAGCAGGTGGAAAGAACGAGGTTTTCAAGGCAAAATGATTTATTGTTGTAAAAAATCCTACTAGATGATCGTTCTTTTTGATTTAAGTATACGTCAAACAGTTATTTTTTGCCGAGAATTCTGATATAATAAATATTTAAAATTTTCAATTATGATAATATACTAAAATGTGATTGAAAAAAAGCTGATAAGATTTATAAAAAATTTGTCGAATCTGATTTTTAAAATAATTTCTTAATTTTTTTTATAAATAAACGAATATGACGAAAAAAGTGGCCATTTTTCTATTTAACGTTCCCGGTGCTCATCAATAACATGAAAATTGATGCAATCACTTAATTTTTATAGAATAAAATTAGTTGAAGTTATTACAATAATATATTATGAACAAAAATAAATGTTTCATGAACAAATTATTTGTTGAAAGAATGTTTTTTATGATTTTCCATAATTTTAAGTTTTTTTAAAAGTTATGTTGCAAGAAATTCGGGTAAAAATAATACAATGATGAAGAAATTTCTGCTTGAGATTATTATTGTTTTATTATAAACAAATTTGATAAATAAGTACATTAATTAGCCATTTTTAGAGAAAAAATTCATTTTTGCAATGTCATTTCTGTAAATTAGGAACTTTATGATAATTTTAGAAAAAATCATAGTTTTTTTATTAATCTTATGATTTTTTGTTAAAACAAATGCATTATTCAGGCATTTTTCCGCAGAATAATTACTTTTTTTTCAATGCCAGTCTTTTAGTTGGGAAGTTAAAAACAGTTGAAGCAGCATTCATGCATAGTTGATACATTTCACGTTTTTCTAACAAACTTAATAAACAAAAGCACAGGTAAGGCATTTGTCGAAGAAAAATTCATTTTTTCGATAACTTTTTAAAATGAGAACTTCATGATTATTTCGGAAAAAAATCATAATTTAATGATCAATTTTATGAATTTTGTAAACAATTTTAAGAAACATATGGTAATGCATTTGTTTATTGAATTTTTCTTTCAATATAAAATTTATCAACTAACTATGAATTTTGCTAAAATTATCATGATTTTCCTTATTAAAAAACTGACATTGAAAAAAGAATTTTTCTGTTGACAGATGCCCCAATAATGTATTTGTTTACTAACATTGTTTAAAAATTTACAAAATTAATCAATAAATTATGAAATTTTCATCAATTGTCCAACTGAAAGGACTGGCATTAAAAAAATGAATTTTTTCCTTTCAAATGCCCAAATAGTTTTACTCTCGAATCTAGAGCTTCTAATAGTCAGTTGTGCAGAAGCCATGATTGGTGTTCTTGAGTGGCTAGTTTTTTTAGGTTTATATATTTCTTAATTAAATTATGTTTTAGTTTCTTTTAAATTAGTTAGTTTTAGATCTAACTTTATTATTTTAAGTCTAGGTTTATAATTTACACTTAGTTGCAGGTTATTTTAGTTTATTTTTCATGAATTAAAAGTTTTGGTTTCTTTAGATTAATTCATTTCAGTTTCCCTATTAATTCATATAGAAAACAAAAAAATGAATTTATTGTATGCATAACATTTACATTTTCAAAAAAGGTTATCTCTACCTTATTTAAATTGAAGATTATTATATATATGTAAAAAATAAAAAAAATCAGTTTGTTGACACTTGCCTTTACCGAGGTTCGGGCGGTTCGGAACCCACCTTAAACTGTAGATCCCCTCATCGTATACTTGACAGCAACCCAGTCTCTCAATAATGGGGTAAAAACAAGACTTTGTCCAATATGTCGGAGCAAACTGCTCTCATCACAGAGTCCTAAAATGCAACTGACAAACTTCAATGCTTTGAATGTTACAGCGGTCTTGTAAAGGGTAAGTAATTGGAAAGCACAACTTCTGGTAAAAGTACCTGACGAGCGTGCATCTTGCGCTGGCAAGGTGTTTTCAGAAGCCCTGGCGGACCGAAAAAAAACTCGAAAAAACAGAAAAATCAAGTTTAAAATTTTTGAAATTCGGATTCTACATTAAAATTCTCTGTAGAAGGTCACGGAATAATCGAAATAGTTTTTTTTTGCAACGGTAAAAAGTTTTAGAAAATATAAGACGCATAACGTCTGTTGACTGCTACACTTCAAAGACATTGCCTGTAAGTAGCAGTCAGCAGGCGTTATACGTTTTATTTTTTAACTTTTTACTGTTGCAAAAAAATTAGTGCGATTATTTCGTGACCTTCTATAGGGAATTTTAACGTAGAATCCGAATTGCAAGAATTTGAAAGTTGATTTTGCTGTTTTTTCAAGTTCTTTAAAAAGGAACCGAATGAAGTCTTTACGGTTACTTTGTAGAGACTCCATTCGGTTTCTTTTGTCCGCCTGGGAGATCATTGAACACTCAGATCTGATGCCAGGCTTTATGATCCAGGGTACTAAGTATATGTAACCAAAAAAACCAGACGCGCAAAATCCATCTGACTTTCGACCGATAGCCTGTCTTCCAACAATTTATAAATTTCTTACAGCTATCATTGCAAATAAGGTATATTCTCATTGCGACGAGAATGATATTGTTACAGAAGAACAAAAAGGATGTTGTAAAAACTCGCGAGGCTGTAAAGATCTAGTCACTATAGACGCTGTTACTATGACTCAAGCTCGTAAGCATCAAAGGAACTTACACATATCATATATTGGCTACAAGCAAGAGTCTCCTTCCGTGCCGCATGAGTATTTGCTTGAAGTCCTAACACTTTACAAAATCTGCCCACGCATTATTGACTATCTAAGTCATGCGATGAGGCTCTGAGGTACAAGAATCAAGTATTTTGATCATGGACAACCAAGGATAACTAGATCAATACGCTTTACGACGGGCATATTTCAAGAAGACTCCTTCAGCGCACTATAATTCTGTTTAGCGTTGAATTCATTGAGCAAAACACTAAACAACATGTCTCATGGGTTCAGAATTCATGATAACGAGGATGGTCATCGAGTCACCCATCCCCTGTACATGGATGACCTGAAGCTGTACAATAGTTCCACCCAGAAACTGCAGCAAGTGATCGATCTCACAAAGAAGTTTTCCAATGATATCGACATGGAGTTGGGACTAGATAAGTGCATAACAGTTCATTTAATCAGAGGGGAATTAGGGACCGCAGGTTTAGAGAACGAATTCGAAAATTACATCGAGACAATGGCTGCAGGCGAATCATATAAATACCCAGGTATTCTTGAATCTAAGGGTATTCAGCATACGATAGTTAAGACAAGCATAACGATTGCCTCCACTGAGAGACTCAGATTGATGATGAAAAGTTTTTTCAACTCGGCAAACGAAATCAGGGCAATCAACACATATGCCATCCCTGTTCTCACGTACTCCTTCGGGCTCATTAAGTGATCTAACACCGCCCTCGAAAAGTTAAACAGAATTGTTCGCGTAGAAATAAAAAAGCACCGAATGCACCACAAAAATTCTGCGATTTAAAGGGTAGTTCTACCGCGATATATGGGGAGGGGGGGGGGGTGTTGTAGATGTCAAAAAACTGTGTGAGTCAAAAGTTATACAGTTGCGAGACTATTTTAACCGCAAACGAAATATTGCACTTCACAGTACCATCTATCCAGCAGAGCTTTTCTACACGCCCTCAAATATTTCATCACATTAGGCCTTGAATATCAGGACAGAAACCATACAAGAATTAGAAATTAAATGGAGGCAGAAAGCCATCTAAGGCGAGCACCCCAAGACGTTAGATCAAAATAAAGTGAATATTGAGGCATCTAATATTTGGCTAAGAAAGGGTGTTCTGTATCTAGAGATGGAAGGATTCGTCATTGCGATACAGGACAAGGTTGTCAGCGCCAGGAATTATCGCAAAAACGTGTTACGTCAAGACGTAGTTGACTGGTGTTGATTATGTGGAGATACCAACGAATATATCGAGCCCATTATTAATGGCTATCGTGTAATGGCTCAGAGAGAATATACACACAGACATAATGATGTACCGGGAATCATACATCAACAACTTGCCCTTAACTTAGGACTCTTAAGGGAATGGATGCATTTCTATACAAGCATTCCAATGCTCGTTTTAGAAAGCGAAGATTACATCTTATATTGGGATGTTACTATCCAAACGGATCATTACATCCCGAACAATCGACCTGACATCGTGATGCGAGAAAAAAAGTGGAAGAGTCTACATCATCGACATTGCTGGTCCGCTTAACGGAAATTTGCAATCAACCTGTATAACCAAGATCCACAAGTATAGCGAGTTAAGGCATGAAGTAAAGACCATATGGAGGAATGTGAATCATGCACCTATTTATCCCATTGTGATTTCAGCTACAGGCAATGTGCACGCAAGATGCACTGAATATCTTGAACATTTAGGAGTCAGTAGAGTATTGGCAACAGTTCAGAAGGCAGTTTTATTAAACACCTGTCGCATCGTAAGAATATTTCCTGACCATCAAAAAGAGAGCGTCTAAAAACCCGTGGAGTGGCAGATGGTAGCTCTCAGAAAGCATCCAGAGGTGAATGTTATCACCTCCAAACGCTCGTGGTTGCTCGTAACTGTATACCTACAGCATCGTCGCAGGAGGGTTTAAGCCTCGTATTAAATTGGTTGAATTAACTTATAACATTCTAATCTCATCAGTCACTTGGCTTAGCTGTGGCTATGATGTATAACCGGGTTCACCCGAGTGAATGCTTCATAAAATAGTAAAATAATTCTTTTTAAACTAACCGCTGCACTTGTGAAATCGATTCCTGCTTTCTTTAATGAAAACGACAATGTAAATGAAAACGTGGCCTGTCAGCATCTCTTTAACTTTAATCTAAGGAATTAATCTAGATTTCAAGACTTCCACACTAGCTGTGCTGTTTTGCGATGATATAAAGCGCGCGAATATTCAAAATAAGAATATAAGAAATTGCATTTAAAGATGGTTTATCGATTATTAAAATTAGAAATAAGAGGAGAGGGTGTACATTTACCAGTTTTACTATAAAAATATCCGAAAAAATCAAAAAATATCTTAAGCGCAGTAGTTCTATCAGGTTTTGGAATTACATGAAATTAATGGAATCCCACGGTTGGGGTTTCAATTCGGTAAGGTAGAGGCTTGACGTATCGACCGATGCTAAGTTCATGACAGGAATCTGCTTTATCGACTGATGGTAATGTCGACATTACATCATTAAATGACCAATCTCCATTCTTAGAAAAGACAGATCTATTTTGTCGATTTTTTCTCTTTTTATTCGCTAGTCCACTTCTGACAGCCGTGGCCAGCAGTCTAGTACTATATGTCAATGGTAACTTGCGACGGGAACGCCATCTGGTAGTACAATGCACATCAGGAATACACCTTACCGAGCAAGAGTATTACCAACTGTCGGCAACTTGCGACGATGTCCACATCTGTTGGTACAATCCACATTAGAAATCCGCATTACTGACAGAGGCTACTTGCCGGCTCCGGGTAACTTAGCATGGCACATAACCCTTTCTCAGCCGCTTAATGTTTCCGTAGCCCTATAACCCTACTACTTGCCAAAATCAATTTGATTTTTTTCATAGTTCTTTCGATAAATAAAACCAAAATGACAAGTCAGAGAAATTTTAAGAGAACTTTGGAAAATATATAAAATTATATGAAATCTAAAGGGGTGGTGACGTATTTCAAGGATTTTTATCAGATTCGAAAAATTCTATTGTATTTTCAAGGGTTCTAAAGTATTTCAATAGATTCTAAAGGTTTTTTCTATAGAGAACTCGAGAAATAAGTTTCGTTTTATTCATATTACAGGGATTTTAAATGATTCCTACGTATTTTTATGGATTTGTAAAACTTTTAATAATTTAAATGGATTTCATGGTATTTTAAGAAACTTACAGACAATCTTAGGGAGTAAAACAAACTCTTATTTGTACTAGTTAAAGGGTTATGGTCGCAAAAGCTGCCAGGGTCATTAGCGACAGCACTATAGTGGTAGTTATAAACTTTTGTGTAATGTTGCAGTTTCTTATACTGAAAATTACTCATGTGAGCACATTGAACCTATTGCTCGAAATCTCTAAAAGAGCGAATCAGTACGGGTGGCGTTGTACAGAAGCGCCAAGTGGTTCGGTTTCGGCGTTGGAGAGTATGGTACTTGTCGAAAACGGGAAAAGATTTTTAAGCAGTTTCGCAAGCAATTTTGAGCGCGCCTGGGCGCACGTTTGTTGAATTTTGCGCTTCGCGATCGATAATAGGTTATCTCGCATATTGCGCTCGGATATTTCTTCTCGACATTTGAAACGCTTGAATAAAAATTTATAAAAAAGATTTCTTTCAGTTTGCATTATTTATATGTGTCTTCATGTTCTAAATTTTCTACTTAATTAAGTACTTTTAAAGATTAAGTTGCGCAAAACTCTGTAGGCTTTAAGGTACACATTCTTATCGTAACACTCGCGTAAATGTGTATTTTCTGATCTAGCTCAAAATAAATAAAAACCTAAAATCATTTCTCAGAAATTTTTCTCTGTCTCCCAATTTTATGTTAAAAATTGAAATTTGGTTTTAATATTATTTGTCATGGATAAAACAAAATATCCTAAAAGTATTCCTTTAGATTTTTTACGAATATGGAGTCTTTTTGTGTAATATTGAAATTTTGGATATTCTGCATGCTACTTAATATAAATTCTCTTAAAAACTTTTTCCCGCATTTTGCGTCGTTGCACAGTGATAGATATGGGAAAAAATTCGTTGTTTAGGTTACGATTTCGATTTGCGAATTTATTGATGTATATTTGCATAAGTTATTTCTAGTCAAATAAGAACAAATCGAAAAATAAGTTTAATATTCAAACATTATTTGTCTTCGAATATTTAAGATTTATTGAGTTAATTTTGTTTACAGGAAAATTCTCTTCAACCAAATATTTTATTTTGAATTCTGCTATTGTGGCTGATAGCAGGCCATGTACAAGTTTCGCTTTTGCTCCTCGCCCACTCCCAGTGGGCATAAAATTTGGCATCGTCTTTACGACATCGTTACGACATTTTTACGACATTTTTACGAGATGCTATATCCGTGTCGTTTCGTTGTCTTTACGGTATCGTAAAGAAGTCGCTAAATTTTGAGCCCACTGGGCTCTGTCAAGGATGTATATATAATATTAAGGCAATGATTAGGTTTTCAGTTGATGAGATGTTTGAGTTTTTGTATCATCGCAATGTTTTGCCTCGCAGTACAAATTTTCCCTAATGTGAAAATAAATGTTGCCACGATTCAAGTCTCTTTTGTAGTTCGACTACAGCTGTAGATTGGAACAATTTTTTACGTAAAGTATATATTGTTTGGGTCGTACAGAACAGTTCTGCACAGTTAGCTGGTGAAGGGCCTGTTGTCAAAATTGACGAAGCCAAAAAGAGAAAAAGAAAATATAATAAATGTACGTGTATTGAGGGTCAATTAGTTTTTGGAAGATTTGAAAAAGAAACAGGACATTTATTTATTGTTCCTGCAGAAAATAGACAAAAAATACACTACTGAACATCATTAAAGAGCATGGGTTACCTCGAACAACAATCATTTTGGATTACTACTAACACATACGAACAAAATCGAGCGAACATGGCGTGAGTTACGAGTTCATGTACGGAAGTTTCCGAACTACGCAGAAAGGTTTCATCAAGTTTTTGTGGCCATCGGTCAGTTGTACAATAGTACAAACGCTTAATTGTACTTTGGTAGAAATTGTTAATTGAACTCAATTTGATGAATAAAAATATTTATAGAAAATTATTAAAACTTATTTATAGCATAAGAAAATTCACACTAAAATGACGGGAACTAATTGTAGGGTCTACCATACATGAATCATTGATTTCTCTGTTAACCACTAAATTCTAACGTGATATTCACTTGCTTAGATTTATTCTTTCATCAAATTTGGTTGCGAAATTGACATTAAAATAGGTAGTGTCTGTACATCTTCACAGTCCGTACGTCAACTCTGTAGAAAAGAATTGGCGACATTCAGCGCACTCTGCGATTTTTTGTGTCTCATTAACTTCATTTTGCCCTTATATTTATAAAGAACCTCACAGCACCAGTTTGAGATTTGACAAATTCTTTTTCACTGAAGTGCCACCAGGACACGAATACCCGTTTGGAGGTTATAGTTATACTTCGTATTGGGAAGTTATGGCCTTGCACAATGCAGCAGACAACAAAAAACAATTTACTTTCCGCGCATGCGCATGGCCCTCGGCATTTACCGTCAGCGTTATCTGCGATGGGCACGAGAACTAGTTTGACTCTCCTCCCTGCCTCTCAACCCACCGCGCCTAAGTTCTAAAAATTTACCATTTTCCCTTATTGAGTTTCCAGGTTCATATTGGAAAACGGAAAGAAGCCTGGATTGTGCATGGTCGTACCGAGGAAAGCCACGTGCTTTATCTCGCAGCTCCCACTTCCCTCTTACAGTTCCCCCTTCTTCTTTCCTTGTTCGTATGCTTAGATTCGAACGCATTATAAGCGCACGTGCACGCACTAACTGTCCGTATATGGGTGATTCTCAAAAAGTTGGCCATTTTGTGTCCAAGCTTGGAATCAATAATGAAGAAAAGATGGACCATTCAAAAATTCTCATATTAGGAGCTCAACATGAAGAAAAATTGTCCTCCGTTTTCTTGTCCTGTCGGTCCCACGCATATTCAATTGGTTTTCATATGAGAAGCAAAATCAAATTCAATATAAATTTGGGTGAGATTTATTACTCGAATAGTTCTTTAATCAATTTCACCCGTGAAGAATTTAATAGTCAATTTGGATTTTCAAACAATTAGTTAAATTGTGCTCACGGACATGCGTACCTTGATTATATGTCCTGTCGGTCCTACCTAAAACTCCTCAATTACTTGAGAAATATAAAAAAGAAGGATAACTTTGGATTCAGTGAATGAAAATGTACAGGTATTGATTCTTAATAAGTTTATAAGGTGATTGAAAAATAATCGTTCTGACGCGAGTTTGTAGCAAAAGTGCTATATGAATTAAAAAAGTTATTTTGACTCACCCATAAACGGAAGGTAAAGTTTGTTATTGAGTCAGTCATGTTTATTTGAACAAATCATGGGACATCCTATTTTTTTCTTGATAAATTCTAGAAAAGCAACAGAAAGTAAATGACAAGGTGGTACACGATAGTATTGTATTAAATTCTTATTGAATTTTATGTAAATTGACTTAGAACTAATTAGCTTGCACAATTTCACCACGCTCAAAATGTGTGAGACATTCCCAGCATTGTTATAATTTTTTAAAATTCATTTATGCATTTTTTCGCGGCCACGCTTATTTTCCATTAACTGATAGATAGCAGCTTCTAAGGAATGCAAATTATTATGGATTTTATAATTACGTAGATTTATCCAAATCTGTTAGTTGAAAAAATCTAAACGATTGTTTATAAAAAGTTTGTCAAATTTTTGTTGTGCTGATTTTATCAAATGATAAAATTAAGTAAAATAAAAAAATAACACTTCAAAAATTGAAGATTAACCTAATCCTAGTTTGCTGGGTTTCATTCTTTCTATAAAATGTCTAAAATTACGCGAAAATAAAAGAGTTTATCGCTCGTTAGGAATAGCCAGCGAAATTATATAAACTGCTCTAACCAACCTTTCTTTTTTCTTCTCAATAATATTTTCCGCTTCTGAGGTTCAACTTTCCATTTAGATAAAATGCGCACTAAGAAGTATAAACAATTAAAAATCATTGTTGTATTGCGTTAACTATGATATAATGAAATTACGGATTATTATGTATAAACAATTGAGAAGTTGTTCTTATTAATCGATTTTTGATTGGGTTAGCGTCAGGTACGTAACTAACATTGTGGCCAGTTTTATCAAATATAAGATGAAAAAATTCCCTCGAAAATGCTCTTTTCCCACCTTTTTATATAGAATCCATAAAATAATAACAAGTTCTTGACATATTTTTTTCCTTTAAAAAATCATACGTGAGAATCCGCTATTCTAAAGTTTCAACAAAAGCAGATAACTCACAGTAGCGAAGTCTGAACGACAGTGTTACCTGAGCAAGATGTCTTCTGCTACCAAGCTCAAACCGCGCACAGGAAGGATATTGCCGCGCACCCACTTGGCGCTTCTGCGTAACGCAACCTGTTTCGGTTTGCGCCCTAAAAAGTGAATTCATGCTTTGTAATCAGGCTGCCTGCATGCTTGCACAAGCAAGCGAACATTCACATCTCGCTTTTTCCGACTGCGGGAAATTGTTGAAAATCATTTTAATGCCGGGGGTTTTTATATCTGTCAAATATTGATAATTACGAGTTGTGTTCAAAAAGGAAGGTGACTTTTCTCTGAGTAAGAAAAATGTGTATAAGTGGTACAAGCTGTTCCAAGAAGGCCGAGAGGATATCGAAGATGAACCTCGCCCTGGATGTCCTAGCACGTCAACAACAGATGAAAACGTTCAAGCAGTGAAAGAAATGGTGTTGAAAAATCGTCGAATTACCATCAGAGAAGTTGCTGAAGATGTTGGCATATCGGTTGGCTCATGCCATCCTATCTTTTCGGACGTTTTGGGCATGAGACGTGTGTCAGCGAAATTTGTTCCAAAACTGCTTAATTTTTATCAAAAGATCTATCGCATGACCATCGCTTAGGAGATGTTGAATGAGCATCTTGAGTCTCCAAGACCGAAAAAAGCACGTCAAGTTCGGTCAAATCTGAAGGTTTTGCTCACTGTCTTGTATGATTACCGTGACGTAGTGCATCAGGAATTCTTACTACAAGGTCGTACGGTCAATAAGGAATATTACCTTCAAGTTATGCGCCGTTTGCAAAAGGCGATACGCAAAAAACGTCCGGAACTTTGGAAAAACAATTCGTGGCTTTTGCATCACGATAATGCACCTGCTCATTCCTCGTTGCTTGTGAAAGAATTTCTCACCAAAAATAGCACCACAGTCATGCCTCAGCCTCCATATTCACTGGATTTGGCCTTCAGTGACATTTTTCTTTTCCCAGAACTGAAGAGACCCATGAAGGGACATCGATTTTCAACGATTGAGGAGATAAAAACTGCATCGCTGAAAGAACTCAAGGCTATACCACAAAATGATTATCAGAAATGCTTCGATAATTAGAAAAAGCGTTGGCACAAGTATATTATATCTGAGGGGGATTAATTTGAAGGGGACAAAATAAATATTGAGGAATAAATGAATATTTTTTGAGAAAACCATAAAGTCACCTTATTTTTTGAACACACCTCGTATGTGGCGCTGCGGAGGTACTAAAAAAAGGGGGAAAACGGCTGCAGTTGTAGGTCACGTCAGGATGCCTGAAATCAAAAAGTTAGAATTTTCCCTCAAATTATAAAAGATTCTCCACTGGATGAATCAATATCTCTTAAAGAAATTAAAAATTGAAAAAATGGCAGCGTTTTGAAGAAAAGTTTCGATTTTACATGAAAAAACGCGCGCTTTTCGAATGGCAAAATTTCATTTTTTTGAAAAACAAAAAGATAGAGCTTCATCCGATGCAAACACATATCCCGAATACCCGTGTAAAATTTTAAACTGATCGGTAAATTAGTTTCCGAGTTACAACTGCAGCCATTTTGAAAAAAGCAGTTTCGAGAAAAACGATTTTACATTTCTGACTACTGATTCATACTTACAGTTATTCTGCTATTCCAGGGCTATTCGCGCCTCTCGGCATATTCTTATGCACTTAGTATGCTCCTACTTCAAAATTACTCACACCTATTACAAAATAAACTGTTCTAAAAATTTTCGCATACAAAAAAAGATTTTTTAGCGTACACACATCAATACATTCGATGACTTTATATGCTTGAATTTAGACATTTTTCTTTGTCGAGTCTCCCAATATGTAATGGATCATTTTCAAATTAAAAACTTTATTAATTAAAACTTTGAATATGATAGAGATAAATTAATTTGAATTAGGGTGATGTGTAAATCTGGGTAGAAACAGGATGGGGATTATGCCCGGGTAGATAGATAAGAAGTATTAAATTAGGATTAGCACTAGAAGGTGTAAAAGTTAAACCCCCTCGAGTTGTCCGAAAGCGGTATTCGGGCGATCTATGTTAAAACGAACTTGAAACACCAATTCGAACTAAAAAAGAATGAATAGTAATTAAACGGAATACTTCGGACTGTATTTAGCTTTTACTCCGAATGAATCCGTGCGTCAGAAATAGATTTCTCATTCCCTCGTAATTCATTAGAATAATTTGAGTTGTTCAGGTTAAACTTGGCTCAGTTTTATTCTGAAACTTTCACCAGTTTGATCAGTGACAAAAATATAATTCATGATAAAATATTTTTAAAATTACTTTTCAGAACAGATGTCTTTGTGTTATTTAATACTGGCATCGTAGAATTACCAATACCCTGTTTTATATAGCTTGCTATTTCACAGTTGAAATGTTGTCGCAGGCTTATACTGCCCAACATGTCGAAGGCATTTTTGGTTAGAGTTGGATTTTTTTTTTATTTGATCAATTTGCACGGGACTGTCCCGGTATATACCGTCAGTCACGGACGCATTTTTATAATGCAATCAAGTGATCTGATGAGAGCAGTCTGCCCAGACATATTGGACAAAGCCTGGTTTTTACCCCATCGTTGACGGACTGGGTTGCAGTCAAGTACACGATGGGGGGACCTACAGCTGAAGGTGGGTTCCGAACCACCAGAACCTCGGTAAAAGTACACTGAAAAATTTCTAGAGGTACCGGCTCAGGGATCAATCCCCGGACCTCTGAGGTGAAGTCCGAGTGTCTAACCAACTGAGCCACCGAGGCTTTATTTCACTATTATTATTATTATTATTATTATTATTGGAAAGCCATTCAATAAAAGTACCGAAATGTGCTTATTTAAAAGGAATGACAATTTTTCTATTTAATAGTTTTTTATGGTATCCAGAAGAGTTCTATATTTGGCACTTTACCGTTGAAAACAGAAATGCCATGTTCATTCTTTATTTCCTTCGATACACCATAAGCAACGTTTGCACACTTTATCTCTCGTTTGTAATTAATTTATCCAAACAAGCTAGAATAGAAAATAAATATTCGAAGAATATAACGTAAAATATATAATAACGTAAAAATATCAAGAACTTACGCAAGGCGAATATTTTAATTTTTAAATAAAAAAATAATTATTTTCAACCAAAAATTAAAACTAAAAAGAAAAGATTAACAAGGACCCTGGTGGAAAAAGCCTTAAATTCTTTGCTCTGGTCTGATAACAATATAATTTTATGTTTCGATAAAACGGAGCTGACTTTCTTTCACTTTAGGGGCCCTTTGTTTTCAATATGGACGATGATAAAAAATTTGGTTTGAATGGCGTAACAAATTTTTATGATAAAAAGAAACTTTAGGCGGGCTTAGTTAATCCAATGACCCAATTTTTAATTTTTTTCAAGAGAGCGTTTACTTTTCGCTTTAAAAATGGTCAACCTTTGTCAGCTTTTCAGCTTAATGGGACTGTGCTCGCACACATGCTGAAAAAATATATTTTAACTTTTTATCAACGAGGAAAAGATTATTGAAAGATAAGAGACTATTTAAATAAGTAAAATAACAATTGAGAATACATATTATATTAAATTAGTGAAGCCCAAAATGGTACAAAATCATTAAAACCTAATCCAATCATAAAGTTTTAATATAAATCCGAGCAAAATATCTAACAAAAAAAATTCCCACTGAATTTTTTCGAACCCTTATTTATTATTATTATTATTATTAGCCTTATTAGCAACATTTTTTATCACCATCCATATTTAAGAAAACGTGACCCTCGAATGATTCAGTAACTTAATAGTTACAAATCAAATTGTCACTTTTTTGAATTGAAAAGTAAATTTTTGTTTACCGCTATACTTCCCAAGTATACATATGAGTCTAACTATGGCATGTATTTTAGTAAAAAAATCCTACATTGCGAAGTCATAGAAAATCAGATGCCGACCATTTAATAAAATAACATAATATCCTGGTCTTCGAGATATTAGATGTAAAACTATTGTATTTTTTTATTTACTTTTGCGGAAACATATCGCACTAAAGTGAAAATTAATTCTTTGGAGCTAACAAATTTTTAATCTCTAAGGACGTATTCTTAACTTTTTTATCTCTAAATACTTATTTATCACTTTGGATTCCTGTTTTTAATGAAGAAAGCATTTGACTCTCGAAACGTGGATAATAAAGGATCTTTTTTTGCATAATATGCACCTTAACGGTAACGTGCCAGCACCCTAAGAAGAAGATAAAGAAGGGAACTTAAGAATGTGTTATCATAAACTGAAGAAAGCATAAAACAGATATTACACACGGTAATGTGGAACTAGTAGCTGGGCGCAGATTCCTCAATAATACAATAAAACGTTTTCTCACTCTGTGATACCTATTGTAGTGTTATGTTTATTTACAGATTTTCAAACTTCAAAAGACAAATAAAAAATGAAGAAGGATGAAAAAATGTATGACATATTCTAAACTATTTTGATACAGTGAAGTCACTTAAGCAGGATCCTGCGGATTCATATTTTAAAAGGACACTAGGTACAAATTTTAGGTAGTGGTTTTCAACATTCAGCTTTCAAAATAATATTTACCTTTTGTAATTTCTGTCTGTATATATCATAGTTCATGCGTTTGTGCCCTTTAAGCATCTGAACTACTTTACTTTTGCCTTTTTTTGTAAACCGAGGATTTCCCTGGCTCTGTCCATCCTGTACATCCTGTAGCCCAGCATAGTTTTTGACTGCCGGAAACCCTCGGTTTGTTCCTATAGTAGTATTCGCGGTGCGTCGTCCGGATCCAGCTTTTGATGGTCATCCTGATGCAGTAAGGCGTTAGTTCCAGTTCGAGTTTTGTTCCTATATATTCACTTGCTGGGTTGCCTTTTGAGAACTGTCCGCTTTATCGTTGCCCCTGATCGCTATGTGACTAAAAATCCATATGAGCTAAAACCCGGAAGTGAGCTTTCATGCGGTGATTAAACGTTGCTTCTTTGTCGTCGGCAAACTTGCTATTATCAAGGCTTATATGTACGAGGCGAGCTTCCTTCTCATCAGTTCTTTCGAACATAGAATCAAATCGAGAACCTCACTTCTGTTTATAATCTAGAACGCGGGAGTATCACCAAAACTTAGAATCTCAAACTCAGTGTCCACTAGACAGACAGAAGATTCCTGTTATTTTGGTAGTGCTGGATTAGAGCCTCCAACTTTAGAGCTTCCAACAACCAAAATCGAATCTCACTCTTGACGGCTATTTATGCCCTTGATGCTTTTTCGCGCGGTCACTTATACATAAACTCACACCCTCTCCTTGTATAACTATAGGTCTTGTAAAAGGACAACAGCTGTTTGCACCACTAGTATACGCCCTGTTGGAAGCGCTGATGTGCCTGTGCTGCGTTGCAAACTAATTTGCATTACAGTAATTACCGTCTCAACAATTCATAGGCTAATACCAATACCCTGAATAGTGTCGGTAATATAGAACCACAAAGTCCCTAATTAAAAATCGGTTGAAATCTTCCTTGAGCCTAAACGCTGGCGTTTTCTTAACTAGGCAGTGCCGCGGCTAGGTATCTGCGCTACACCACCTTGACATGATGAAACATTGTTCAATTTGGAATCGCCCCTAGCGGGATAACGCGCCAATTTCTTTAGAGAATACCTTCTTTAGCCTGTCCACGTTCTTAGGAGTTAGAAAGGCTGTCTTCGTGACCTCGCGATGCAGTCCATCGGGGTCAACTATTCTAGATCTCTAGTCCGATGAGCCCTTCAATTCCTTTCACCAGCCACAAGGATCCGTGATCCCTATGTAAAAAAAGAATGCACTGCGGTGCATTATAATTGACTAAATAAAAACATAGGGATGGAATTTTAAATATAAAGGTACATTTTTATGTCTAGAAGGCCTCTCGTAGATGAATTTTGCTATAGATTGTTTTTATGACTTAATCATTCTCCTAGGTAGAGTTTTTTTCAACTCGGGTAGGTGATTACATCAAGAGAATCTCTGAAAAGAGTTTCAGAATTCCTATTGTACTTGACTTTGTAGTAGGTAGCCTAAATAATATCCTGTAGGAAAAGTTCCAAAATTTAAAGTTGGATGATATCAAGAATCTTACGCTCAGGTTTGATGATCTTACTTTCATAATACCTGTTTTGAGGTAGGAAAATAAAAATCTAACCTTAAATTCTTAAAAATTGTCAGTTTCTGCAAAGATTTGATGATTTTTACGGAAAATATCTATTTTCGCTGAGAAAACATCAACGTAACCTTAAATTCCCAAGCCTTCTAAGCTTTCACCAGGATTTGATGATTGTTTTAAATGATCATTTCTACGAAAGGGGCAAGCATTCAGAAACGTTTACCTTGCACATAATTTAGTAAACTCTTATTTGGAAGTAATGAATTGTCGAGTTTTTTTAACTAAAAAAAAAGTAACTTACATAATTTATTATAATAATAATATACGTTTTTAAAAACATATCCTTAAGAAATAAGAAAATAAGAAATTAAAACTGATGAAAGACCAAATCCATTTTAATTTAGGCAGTGTCTACACATGGAGTCACAGAATCTCTCGCAAGCGAAATATGTTATTTTTAGAGTAAATTAGGCGTTACGCATTTTTTGAGTGGGAAAAAATGTGTACAAAGTTAGGTGTATTTGAGTTTTGGGTGTTGTTTTTTAAAAAAACCTACATTTTTTTAAGCCGGTGTAATTGTTGATTTAATCGAGATATTGATCGCTTTCTTTCTCATTTTGATAGCGATAATTCTTTTCGTTTTAAATCCGCCAGAAAGTTTGAAAGATATTGACTGCTAGCTTAATAACTTTGTGACCAGGGAAATTTTTTCATTAAATCGAATTTTCTCATTTTACTTAAAAACAGAAAGAAACTGTTTTCGCCCACATATTTTTGTTATTAAAAGTAAACATTTAATAATTAAGCGTAAGAAACTGGTAAGCATTTCTAAGTTTTTTTTTTTAAATTTATCGCCGGATTTCGAAAGAAGACGATAAACGCTATCATTATTTTAAATATATTATATTAAATATTAATATATAATTATTTGAAATTTATATTAAATATAAAATAGAACGATAACGATCTCAATTAGGTTAAATTGTATACCGGCTGAAAGAAAAATATGAGATTTTTAGCAAACAAAGCACAAAATTTATATGAGCATAATTTCGTTCGCAATTTTTTATACATTAATAAACTGAAAATTTTTCAAAATTTTAAATAAAACCCCCGGTTGCTCTTAGGATGGTTGTGAAATTTCCAGAATAGTTAGTTGGCACTAGGTGAATATAAGGAATAAACTTTTGGGAAAATACAAATTAATTCTAAAAGACTTCATAAAACTAACAGAAAATGTCGCTTTACCATTTGTACATTTGTAAACCAAAAATTTATGGAAAAATATCTCGATTTTTCTCAAACTAAGCCTGGTTTATGTAACCTAATTTGGTTCCTTACACTAATTTATGAAAAGCCAATATCTCACAGAAACAAGCTCAATGCTTACATAACACATGCGATAAAGGCTATATTATATACTAAATACTTTAGTAAAGTACCAGAATAATCGTTGTTACGTTCTTAAATAAATCCTTCGTTAATACATGAATCAGTTTTTCGCATTCAGAAAAAATGATGATCCTTTCTACTCTTGCTCTATCATCGGCAGTGATCTTGAGTTCTATTGGTGAATATTATAATATATTAATATATTTACGTATTTTAAAACATTTTTAAGTTTCTCGCAAATAACAATTCCTGGATGTAACCTGGATTTCATCCTAATCGCTATTTTTTAAATTCTATTTGATATTGTCAGGGGTTTAAACCAGACATCCCTGTTTTTTAAGGATTATTTTTACCATCATTATCAGGAAACCTCCTTAATATTATATAAGTTCGTAACCTTACTTCTTTATGGGTGGGCTTTTATCAAAAAATCAACCAAAACCAACGTTTCTTCTGCGAAACTAACTTAAACTAACTTAAAACTAAAACTTACCTCCAAAGTAGAACCAAGCTATTGCAAACATGTTTGGTCCAGTATACTATAATCGACTATTTCTTCTTGCAGAATTAAGTTTGCAATTTGAGTGCTTACCTAACGGCGAACCTATTCCGGGTGTTCCTCGTGGCACATCTGCTTCTTCTTCTGCACGACCTAACTCACTTGAGAGGACTCTGACTTTTTTCAGGTCAAGGTCCAGGTCTCCTCCTGCCAGGCATACTCCACCTTCCAGCCGTATTTCTCCGGCAAAGTATACTGCTCCTGATACGTACACTCCTCCTGACAGGCATACTCCTCCTATATGGCTTCCTTCTCCAGACGGATATGGTTGTGGACTTGAACAACTTATGTTTATTCGGCTTCGTTCCCTTTCCAATCCACATAGGATATTTGAACTTCGAAGATACACTTTTCCTAACGATAAACCAATTGAAATCAAAGTTGGAAAAAATGGCTATGAGCCTATGCCAATTCAAGAACAAATTGTTATATCAACATCTGATGGTGAAGCCTTCGCAATACTGCAGACTTATAACGTTCTTGCTGGAATTTATACATATAATACTTACACTCAATCTAAAGTCAGAGCAAAAATAAACATGAAAAGCGGCCAGGTTAACATTTTGAGCCCAGCGGAAATCAAGGAAGTTCCAACAGGTGTTCGCCGCCAAATTGTTGGGTATTTTCTAGTAGAACGCGTAAACCATACGTAAACATCAATCCTGCACGCAATAAATTTTTTTCGAATAGAATACTCAAATTTTATATTCTTTATAATCAAAAGTCGGTTCAATACATTACACTTGAGTTCTAGTCAGAAATAATAATAGGAAGTCAATTGGTTTGTTGGAGTTGATATTCTGCCCCTCAATAAATACTTGCTTGAATCTATTTTCATCATTTTGTACGAGTTGTTAATAAAGATTATTTTACCGAGATTTTACCGTATTCCCCTGAATTTATGAACTTGAAGGCGGTTCAACTACGACTAAAAAAATGGTCGCTAAAGGATAAAAGAAAGTAGGATGTAACTTGTACAGTCATGTTTGTCCGAACGTATAATATAGGAGGAAGCGACTATAGCACATACTACGCTTGGTGGATATTATAATATATTTTTTAAAAGATTTTTAAGCTTTCCGGGAATAAAAATTTGTGCGATGTAACCTGGATTGTATCGTCATTGCTTTCAATTCTATTCAAGTTTGTCAGTAATGTGTATAAAGGCCCCCGCACACACCTATGAAAAATATGGTCCCGGTCAAATTGGCTAAAACTTAATTATAATGTAGTCTATAATATCCTGATCAAATAAAGTCCTTAGACACTGGGTCCAAAAAACGCCAGGTTTCGAGATAGGAGGGATCAAATGTAACTTTTTATGGACGCGAGAGGAATTCCACGTACCCTCGCAGACTGTTTGGCACCACGCTCAGGGATCATGCCGAACCCGCTATTCCTTTTATATTTTGTAGTTTCGGACCCCCTAAACAATAATGTCCATGCTTGAATGTCGAGAAAAGGATACTTTTTCGTGGCCTCTGACCGATAATATTTATGTCATGCCTAACTTTCTGTACATCCAATTAAGGAAAGAAATTTGGGTAATCGAAACAATATCAAGCCGATATCAGTGCACGATGCTGCCAATTAAGGCAATACCGGAATATTATCCAACCACTGAAGGCAGTATTAAAGAATAATCAGGTTAATAATAGCAATATTCTGGTATTTTCCAGCCAGCTAAGGCAAGATTATGATCCTATTCGGCCAATGAAGGCAATATCGGGAAGTTTTTAAACAAGTTATAGCAATATTAGTGTATGGTTTGGTATTGGATGATGCTCTTGTCATTGAAGACAACAATGATAATTAGTTTGCTTAAACAAGACGAGTTTTTGTATATTGTTCTACTGTCCCTTAGACCCGCATCCGCAATATTATTATTCATTAAGATGAATCCACCTGGCGTGCCTTGTATGCAGGTTATCAATTTTAACTCTGGCCTGGACGAGGTTGGGTTCACGTGATTTTCGTAACATTGTTGGCGCTAAGTCTACGGTCGCTTCAGCCATCTGTATGCAAAGACAATAATTGTTAAGGATCGCCTCAGAAATGCGGTAAAAATCGTCGATGTTAATGGCATGGTTTATGTTCATGAGATTTTCGAAGAACTTAAAAACAGATCTCAACGATCCCCAAAACCCACCCCTAGTACTTTTCACGAAACAGTTCATAAGTGACTCCCTGTTAAAAAGCCAATACATTTTTTACTTGAAAAAAATAACAAAATTCGCATTCAGAAAAATCCAGATTATGTTCCCAACCCCAAAATAATATCAAACAACCCCCAAAATCTGCCTCTAGTGCTTTTCACGAAACAGTTCAGAAGTTACTCCATGTAAAACAGCTTATCAAGTTTTTAATTGAAAATAGTCACAACATACACCTTAAGGAAACTTCAGTTTATGTTCGGAACCCTTAATAATATTTGGCAGATCCTAAAATTCACACCTAGTGCTTTTCACGACAGAGTTGCGAAGTTACTCCATGTAAAACAGCCAATAAATTTTATAATTGAAAAAAATAACAAAATTTACTTTCAGAAAAATCCAGATTATGTTCCCAACCCCAAAGTAATATTAAACAACGCCAAAAATCTACCCAAAGTATTTTTCACGACACAGTTACGAAGGTACTCCATGTAAAGCAGCCAATAAATTGTTAAATTTTACATAATCACAAATTCACCTTTAGAAATCTCCAGTTTATGTTCGCAACCCTGAATAATATTAAGCAGATCCTAAAATCCGCCCCTAGTGCTTTTCACGAAAGAGTTGCGAAGATTCTTCATGTGAAACAGCCAATGCATTTTTTGGTTGAAAATAGTCACAAAATTTACCATTAGAAAACTCGAGATTATTTTCGCAACCTTATAAAAATATTGAGCAGCCTCCATAATCCACCCCTAATACTTTTCTCGAATAAGTTGCGAAGATTCTCCACGTAAAACAGCCAAAACATTTTTTAATTAAAAAAATAACACAATTCACATTCAGAAAAATCCAGATTATGTTGCCAACCCCACAATAATATTAAGCCCCCCCCCCCCCCCAATCTACATCTATTACTTTTGACGAAACAGTTCAAAAGTTGCTCCATGTAAAGCAGCCAATAAATTTTTTAATTGAAAATAATCACAAAATTTACCTTTAGATAAATCCAGATTACTTTCGCAACCCCATATTAATATTTAGCAGCCTCCAAAATCCAACCCTAGTACTTTAAACGAAACAGTTGCGAAGATCCACAAAAATCGCCTGCTGAAAATTGTACGTTACGTACCCAATTAAAAAATAGTATTAACTAACCCACGATCGGAAATTACATTGTGGTCAAATCTTTCAGAAAATTAAAAAAAAAATTATCTATCTAACAGTAGGGGTGGATCTTAGGGTCTGATTAATGTTATTAAGGTTTAAGAACATAAACTGGAGTTTTCTAAAAGTGGATTTTCTGATTATGTTGAATTAAAAAATTTATTGGCTGCTGAATATGGAGTAACTTCGAAACTGTTAAGTGATAAGCATTAAGTATAGATTAAGACTGTGCAAAGTGCTTCGAACCGAACTGGTGCAAAATTTAAGGCGCTTCGACAGTCGATTCGAAAGAAATTCGAACAGGCCAGTTCGAATCGAGAAAAAAAACTTCGAACTTGACAGTGCAAAAGTCTTCCGAATCAAATTTCGACGCGATTAGTTTGAATCAAAGGAAAACCGATTCGAAGTAGGCATTCCGAAAGTCTTTCGAGTCGACATTCGACACTCTTCTAGTTTTTTCAGATATAAGAAAACTGTTTAAAAGTTAAAAGAATTTAATTTACCTAAAAAGTGAGATTTGAGTAATTCCGAATTCATGTCCGATCGGACAATTATTCGTATCAGCAAAGTAGAATTCGCTGTACATGCTGCACACTATACAAACTATACATGCATACCTATATATATATGTATTATTGTAAAACAAAAAATGCTTTTCGAGCTACAGGGGAAGACCCCCCCCAATTCTTTCCATTTCCGGAGTAAGAAAATCGGTAATTTCTTTTTCTTCAAAATTCGGATGTGTGCCACCGTACAATTCATAATTTCATTTGATTGACATGGGAAAATTTCGAATTTTCGAAAAATTTAACTCTCCCAGGAGCACCCCAAGTATGATCCCCAAGTATGATTACTTTTTAGTAATTTCCGTCGTCTTTTTTATAGAAATAATATTGTTTTTCATTGCTTGAAGTAGAAAATTTTTCAGAAAAATTTATGTAATTATTCGAATAATAATTTATTGTCTATTTTCAAAATTGCTAAAAATTGAGCCAGAGATTTCAAATTTCTTTCTAACTTAGTATCCTATGCTTCGTTTTATAATTTTACGCAACAAATTTATGATTAAGTCAACCTCTATTCTGGTTAAATATGGCCTTACTATTTTTCTGGTTAGAGTAACCAGAAATCTGGTTACTTTAACCAGATTGTATAGCAAATTAAGCTAGAACACTGGTTAATTTAACCAGAATTCTGGTTACTTTAACTAGAAAAATGGTACGGGCATATTACATTTTTCTGAACAAATATAAATATGTTAGATATTAAAAGAAATGTATCAAACTTATGTAATTATTCGCCAAAAAGTAGCATAGAATCCCAATTTGAAAAAAGTGGACATCTCTGCCTAAAATTTTCAGAAATTTTAAAAATAAATAATAAATAATTATTTGAATAATTACATAATGTTTTTAGAAAAATTTACTACTCCAAATAAATGACAAAACATTGTATTTCGATGATAAAATACGATTGTTTGTCACATGTTTAGGGAATAAATAATTTTTCAAATAATAAATCTCTTTTTGAACAATTGAAAATTCTTTAAAAGGTCATGATAAATATTAAATAATTCCCATTAGTAATTATGTGTATGAAAACGACGATTAAAATTGCTAAAAAGTAACAATAATACCTAAAAATTTAGTTTTTTCATTTTTGTGCCATAATTGGTACGCTCTTTCTATGAAATCCTGGTAAATGAGTTCTATTTTTATTAAATTCAAAATTTCCTCATAGTAATTAAATGGGATTTTGAAGTGGCTAGAGGCACGTGTTAGTATTTGAATTTTGAAAAAGAAAAAATCATGGATTTTCTTTCTTCGAAAATGGAAACTTTTTGGGAAGTGACTTGCTCTCTAGAG
>NC_046657.1:4318525-4320324 GCF_010883055.1 Belonocnema kinseyi
ATTTCGCCGGGAGCAGGTGCTAATATGGAAAATTGATTTCCGCTCCCAGCGAAATCGCGGTAAAATTTCAGCCACAACCACGTCTCACGGCCGCGAGATAGGTGGTTACAGTCTGCAAAGGAATCAATACGACGATCCAGCAAAAGCATCGTGCACCCTAGGAACACGGAGCGACCCAAGGACAAGCGCCTTCTGCATTTTTCCCGCAAGTGTTTAAGCATATTGTTGACACGCAGGGATGCTTTTTAGGCTATTACCAAGTGAAAGCTTGGCACCTCCAAGAGCGCCGATAATAAGGACGATTAGTTTAACAGAATATTCCAGGTACAATCGTTGCAACTTCCTTATAAGTTCTCGATACCTCTCTTTCTTTTCATTCTCCTTGGTTATGATGCTTTTGTCAGCTGGTGGCGAAAATTCGATAACGAACATAGTTCACTTCTCGAAGTCAAGAAGAACCATGTCAGGCCTCGAGTGAGCAACAGAAACAATTGTCGAGAATATAAAGTTCCAGTATATGCGGCACTTCCCATTCTCGACAATTGACTCAATTTCCTAGGAGCATTAAGAGGAGCGCTATTAAGGTTAATGCCGTAAGAGTGACAGAAATGGTAATAAAGCACTCTTAGTGCTGCATTGTGCCTTTGAATGTAGGTCGTTCCCGCGTGAGTTGGACAACTAGATAGTATGTGAGCTAACTGCTCGGGGTGTGCATGGCACGCCCTGCAGCTATCAGCGGGAATGTCTTGGCTCAAAATGTGGCATCCTCTTATCGAGGAGCTGTTCACGAAAGTTTTTCTCTTGTACTTTCTTAATCCGGGCTTTCAGGAGTGAGTACTCGAGATAGATAAGATTTAATGCATTTTGCTCACCCCTACTACTGAAGTCAAGTCCGAGTGTTTCAGCAGCCTCCTCCGATGCTTTGTACAGAAACGCTCCTTGGCCCACTTCTTCGTGATTCCTGAAAATTTTAAGGAGAGGGTCTCTTCCATTTGCAACTCTGTGTGCTGTACCCAGAATAATCCTGTTGTGAAGACATTCAAGACTCAATATTCCGCGACCCCCTTGACGGCGTGAGATGTAAAGTCGCGGAACGAAAGACTTAAAATGCATGCTTTTGTTAATGTGCATAACCTTTCTTTTCCCGATATCAAGGGATCTGAGCTCGTTCTTCGTCCATGGAACTACTCAAAATGAATAGAGTAGTACCGGGACGACAAGCATGTTTGTTTCAGATACTTTGTTCTTCGCCGACAGTTTGGAAGACCAAATCTGTTGGATGAGCCGTTTGTATCTGCTTCAGGGACTATCCTTTATAGATGTCACATCCTGAATGCGGCTGTGTGGCACACCCAGGTATGTATAAGTCTCTCCAGCGCAAAGTTGTCGTATGGTGCTTCTATCAACGAGCTCAGGATCTTCAGGGATGCCATTAAGTTTTCCTCGCCTCAAATAAACCTTGGCGCATTTGTCTAACCTAAATTCCATTTCAATTTCCTTAGTATATCGTTCGACAATCCCCAGAGCTAGATGCAGTTGCTCTCTGTTTTTAGCATAGATCTTAAGATCGTCGATGTAAAATACATGAGTGCTAGAGATAGTGGCAATAATATAAGGCGAAAGAGGAGTGGGCTCATGGTTTCGCCCTAAAAGACACCTCTCTGAAAGGTGACCTTGTTAGTTGTCACGCGATTTTGCCAGATTAGATAGTAAATCTGGTTTTCCAAAGCGGCATCAATCTCTCTATGCACCCAACTATTTGCGGAAGAACCTTTAAGATTTCCAAAAGACAGATGATA
>NC_046657.1:4320424-4338885 GCF_010883055.1 Belonocnema kinseyi
ATATATATGCAGTTAATGTAATATTTACATCCTAAATCTCATTATGTGATACTTAAAGATATAAACGTGATAAGAAAATACAATCTCACACGGAGAAAAAAATTCTAGAAACTTAACCAAACTCAGTTGGGTAAACTTGGAACATATAGACATTTTGATCAAGTTTCATTTCTATTTCGGTAAAACGAAATTCGATAATACCTTATTCATGAACATGAAACTGTGCAAATTAATACTAATGTCCATCAAACTGTACTTCAGTTAATACTGTACTTGGTAGTTGACATTTTAATGGACATAATAGTAAAATTTATGAAACGTTAGATAAAGATTAATGCACAGTTGGGTAAAACGCGGTTGAAGACTCGGTAGAAAATATAAGGAGGTTTAAAGGAAAGTTACGAGGGAATCACTGACGTTTGAGAAACTTTAACTACCAGTTTAGTAAACCGTCAGCTTCTGTAAGTAAAGAAGAACTTATACGCAATCAACAGAATCTGAATACAATTTCGTCGCAAATACACTCAC
The DNA here is from genome assembly GCF_010883055.1 of Belonocnema kinseyi. Taxonomy (NCBI): domain Eukaryota; kingdom Metazoa; phylum Arthropoda; class Insecta; order Hymenoptera; family Cynipidae; genus Belonocnema; species Belonocnema kinseyi. Next base: position 4,320,953 of record NC_046657.1, read on the forward strand.
GGCACCTACCCCTACGTATACACACATTAAATCACAATGCATTACATGCGATAAACTCGCACGCTTTTAACAATATCAACGCTATTAAAAATCGAAAATGTTGCGACGGGTTTCGAACACCCTTACCGACGTTTAACGCGTTCTATCGCTACCCAAGTGCGAAGTCGCATACGGCCAGCATTAGCCCATAGGCGTCAAAAATATTGCCGAAGCTCGGGTGTCATTATCGCGCCAATGACGAAATTATAACTATGGCTTTGACTGGGCTGCCAAGGCTTGGCGATGATTGTCGGCCCAACACTGGGTACTAATATCGGACCAACCTGGATGCTGGAGTTAATTCAAGAACTGATAAAAAAATTCATTGAATTTTTCTAAGGACGCATCTGCTTTATCCATTCATCATTACACGACTGTATATTGTTTGAATATTATTTTTAATTTTATATTCAAAGTGCTCGCAATTAATATTTACTTTTTAAATACCTTTTTTGTCATATCCTTAGACCTTAGACTATGTCAGTATTGGTACCCAGTGTTGGGCCGACAATGGCAGCCAAGACTTGGCTGCCAATACAGGGCCATAGTTTTCAATCCGACAATAGCGCAACGATGGCAGCTAGGTTTGGTCCAATACTGGTACCCAGTGTTGGAGCGACTGTGGCAGCCAAACCTTGGCTGCCAAGTTCAGGCTATAGTTATCATTCCGTCATTGGCGCCATAATGGCAGCCGAGCTTCGGCAATATTTAAACCGACTATGGTCCAAGGTTGTGCCGTATGTGACTTCGCAATTGGGCATAAATAAAGTTATCGCAAAAACAATTTTTTTCTATTTTTTTTTCTTAAGAAAAAAATTTAAGTTCTATCTTCATGATAAATTGTAAAGATTCTGAAAAAATTGCATATGATGTAATTCTTAATCTTTGTAAAGCAGTATAAAAAACCTTACAATCAAAACCTTAAACGCAATTTTTTAAAAATTTGTCATTAAAAAAATTGTCCCGGTACGCTATAAGATTTCTAAGTTCTGTCGATACAAATTTTAAATGCTCGCGCTTATGTCCTTTTGCTTTTCCAAATGTTGACGCTAATGCCCATTTATTCAACTTGTACATGTATTCATTCTAAACAGAACCATTAAAATTTATAGATAAAATACTCGCAGTTAATAATTATTTATTTTTTCTACACGTTTTTTGTTAAAATCAAACAAAAAGTGTGAAGTTTACTCTTTTGTGATTATAAATAATATTCGGCCAGTACATAACCCCAATAACCATGTGCAGTACTGCTCCAGTACCGTTCGCCAGTACGCCAGTACTCCTTCTTAAAAACTTTAAGTTTTGAAAACTTTTATTTTTTGAACCCTAAAGGCTAATGAATTTGTGTAGTTTAATTTAAAACCAGACTGAAAGCTTCTCTTTCTCTTTTTGTATCTACATAAACAGTCGCCATTCTCATTTCAAGGTTTGAATTGAGATCTTCTAAAGTCGATTCGAAAGACTTTCGAATTGACGAATTCAATTCGGTTTGCTTCCATTCGAACTGAGTGCGTCGAATGTCGACTCCAAAGACTTTCAAACTGTCTACTTCGAATAGATTATCTTTCGATTCGAACTGAAAGCGTCTAATGTCGATTCGAAAGACTTTCGAACTCCTACTTCGAATCGGTTTTCTTTCGATTCGAACTGAAAGCGTCGAATGTCGGTTCGAAAGACTTTTGAATTGTCAACTTCGAATCGCTTTCCTTCGATTCGAATTAAATACGTCAAATGTCCATTCGAGAAACTTTGGAACTGCCCACTTGAAATCGGTTTGCTTTCGAATCGAAATGAAGGTGTCGATATTCGATTAGGAAGAGACTTTTGGAATGCCCCGCTCGGATCGGATTTTTTTTCTAATCGAACTGAAATCGTCGAAATTAAGATTTCCTTAAGATGAATTTTATTACTATTTCAAACTAAAGAATTGATAAGCTGTTTTACATGAAGTAACTTCTGAACTGTTTCGTAAACTGTACTAGGGGTGTGTTTTGGGGGTTGTTGAAAAAGCACAACTGTAGGAATATTTATTTTTTAAATACTATTAAAATGTCTGAATCAACTGCTACTTTCAAACTCAACTCTCACAAAATAAGAATAATTTATGAAAAAATTGCAAGGAAGTTCTGAAGTTTAGGCTTACCAATTTCTAATTAAAAACATTAATAACAATTGGTTTGAAATGTTGGTTGTGGATGAATATCGATTGCTGAAACTGTAGTTTGATGGTGCTGTCCCGATTTTATAGATTGCAATTTGCAATTGGGAACAGCTTGTAGTTTGAATCAAGTGGCACCAGCATGGGAGGCAGCTGGTTACAGCCAGGCAGATTGGCGGCGTCCCAGCGAAAGCGACATTCCCACTACGCGCGCCGTCACACCTATACGGAACTACGTTGCTCTGTAGTTTCTAAACAAATGACCGCACAACATTTTTGTATTTGAATTTTTTTCTTATTTTTTGTTGTTGTCTATCCACCATTGTCCATCTCACAATGGAAATTATGAGACCCTTGGCGAAGCTTACACTAAGAGATCATCAAATTCTTGTTACTAATACGAGGATATACCTATCGATCTTGTACGGCATCACGTACAGCATGCAATATATATATAAATCCCTGAATTGTTCGCGTGTTATGGGACTAATTGAATTGAACTCTTCCTTTGAAAACGTTTCTTCATTATTAAAGTCAGGCTCACCAATCTTCGGTAATTCAAGTAGGCCTTGGAAAAAATATTACAACTGGACACCAGACAAGTGATAAGCCCTACTGCAAAATTCTAAACCTTGCAGTAGGACATTTGGTATGAAGCCACTCACATCTAAATGTTTAGGGCGAGAAAGAGTTGATTCCGGTACGTTTATTTTTATTTTAACAAAAAGATTAACCCTACATTTCACCGACAACCTGGTCACATCTTGCATTCTGTTACAAAATATACAAAACTATTTCTTCTTTGTTTTAAAACATTGAGTGCCAGACAATTAGGATAAAGTGTGAAATCTTTCATCTTCATATTAATGCTTCGATTGCAGTTGAGGCATATTCTCGTATTTTCATCAATCTCTTGAGGATCTTTTTCATATCCACGACGATAAATTGCGATTTGTTGTTTTTGCTCATTTACTGCATCAGATATGTGTACTATCGCTCGTGGCTCTAAGGAGATTCCACATTTGTAGCAACTTATTCTGACCGGCTGCATGACTAAATTCGAGGTATAGGGAAATTCTTCCGCGTTTCTTTTTATAAACTTCACTCCAATATCAAACAAATATTTAAGGGTACAACTGTTCACGAGCCCATGTATACACGCTGATGGACACAGGCACAACTGCACACCAGAACATCTTTGCACGTCTACATTTCGACGTGCACATTTGGGATTTCCCCATCTGTGTACGTAAACCGTTTGTAGGGTACCATCTGTGCACGTCGACATTTAGTCATTTTATATTATTTTTATTTTATTTTATTTTATTTTATATTTTATTTAGTCATTCGGACATAATGTAGACTTGCATAAATGACCTGGTGCATAGTTGTGCCTGTGGCAAACAGCGTGCACATTTGTGCCTATGACCACCAATGCGCACAGATGGGCTCATGCACAGTTGATCCGTGCACATTTGCCCGTCATCTGCAATTGGCAGGACCTGATTAATTAGTTTGAATAAGTAGATACGCTCTTAGTGATGTTCAATCATATTTAATTTTTTTAAGCCTGATCCGCAAACTACCAATTAACATTTTACAGCAGTTAAACTAACCCCGGACACCTTTCTCATATTTAAGTCTTGATGACGTAGTTGATAAGACATGATTAATTAGTTTGAATGAGGAATTAATGTAATTTTAAATTCAGTTCATGTTACCACGATTCGAAAACCACTAATTAATTTTTTTACGGAAAGTAAACTACCCGCAGACACCCACTCAATATTACAGTCTTGACGACACGGTTAATCGGACCTGATTAATTATTTTGAATAAGTACGTTCATAATTAGTTACATTTAATCAAATTCAGATTGTGTTAACCTAATCCGATGGAAAAGTGTCCTTTTCTAGACCTTTAGACATGGATGTTATTGTTTGGGGGTCCCAAGCTACAAAGTATTAAAGGGACAGAGAGTTTGAAATTATCCCTGAGCGTGGTACCAAATGGTCCTGAAAGGTCTATGTAACTGTTCTTATCTGCATAAAAAGCGCTATATGATGCAACACCGACGGAAGAGTATCCTTTCGTCGACGTTTAGACATAGATGTTATTATTCAGGGGGTACTAAACTACAAAATGTCGAAGGGACAGAGAGTTTGGCATGATTTATGAGCATGATGCCAAACAGTCCTCTGTGGTCGCTGTAACTCTTCTCAACTGCATCAAAAGCGATATACGATGCAACACCGACGAAAAAGTATCCTTTCGTTAACTTTTAGACATGGCTATTATTGTTTAGGAGATTCCAAACTATAAAACATCCATGCGACAGTAAGTTGAACATGATCCCTGAGCGTGGTGCCAAAGAGTCCTAGAGTGTCCGTGGAACCCCACGAGTATACATGAAACGTTAACTTTAGTACAACACCCACGAAAAAGTATCCTTTCCTCGACATTCAGGCATGGATATTATTGTTTTGGGGGATCCCAAACTACAAAATATAAAAGAAACAGAGAGTTCGGCTTGATCCATGAGCGTAGTGACAAACAGGATATTATAATCTGAATTTATTCCAAAAAAATGTAGAACATGTTTGTTATAAAGAGTTGAATTTGGGAAAGCTCCCAATTACTACGGAATTCATACGAATCACAAAACTCCCTATTACTACGGAATTCATACGAAGAACAAAACAAGAAGGTACGTTTAGTTAAGGTTCCGTCCATAAACTAGGTTACTAATTTTAGGGCTATAATTTACCCTCGCATCCCCCCTCTTTTTCGAGTTTTTAGTTAATTTAAATGCCAATATGCCACGCAATATGCCCACGAGACCACGTGTTGAACTCAAAGCTTTCACAGTAAACCAAGAATAATTTAAAAAAAAAAAAATATATATATATATATATGACTCAGCTCCACGAAAAACTCATACGTTTTTGAGATCGCTGAATCCGAATCCCAGGTCAGTTTGACCTCATCAGGTTAGCATCAAGATCCAGTGAATCATGATCAAAGTAGATCAGGATCAAAATCAAGTGAAGGTCAGAATAAGAAAAAAACAATGTATCGGAGTGAATCTTTACTTTAGGTCGTTTTTGGGGTTCCTTAATCCGAATCCGAGGTCATTTATATACTATCAGATTGGGATGAAGGTCATCTTAAGGTCAAAATTGAGAATGTTATAGAACCAAACTTTTAGGGTCGAAATAAACCCGCGTTTGGATTCAGCGACCCCTAAAAAGTCTAAGAGTACAGTTCTTCTCTTATTCTATGATTTTCTCAATATTGAACTTGTTATGACCTTCATCCCGACCTAATGGTGTAAAAATGATCTCGTATGCGAATTTAGCGACCCCAGAAACTTTTTAAAGTAGTGTTTCACGCAAATTCAATTGTTTCTTTTTGACCTTTATCCTGACCTGATGGAGTTAATCTGGCCTCGGATCCGGATTCTTTATTCTGACCTGATGGAGTCAAACCTTCAATTGAACTTAATCCTGACCTCATAAGGTAAAACTGAAATCGGATTCGGAGTCAGCAACTTATAAAACGTATGGCTATAGTGGCTCAGCATGAGTTGCAGGAAATTTTGTTTGTGGGGCTGTGTAGTCATTTTCAATATAGAAAGCTTTAAATTCCTAAGATTTCATTTAGAAATATATAGCAATTACAAATAAATAGTTAAATCTCAAGAAACATAGATTTTATACCAAAGAAATGACTTTTAACAAAACAGTTAAACTATTCACCAAATAGTTACATTTTCAACCCGAAAATACGAATTTTTTAAAAGACAGTTGAAGATTCCATAAAAAATTAATTTTATACCGGAGAAAGTTAATATTCAACGAAATGCTTGATTTTTCAACTAGAAAAGATCAACTTTTAACTAAAAGCTAAACTTTCAAACAAGAAGATCAACCTTCTACCAAAAAAAAATTTCAACAATATACAAGAATTTTTCACTAAAGTGTTGCATGTTTTGCCAAAAGATAAAAGTTTTACCAAAATAAATAAATTGTAAATACAAAAAGGCATTGCAATTATTAACTAAATAGATGAATTTATAACTAAAAGGGAAAAATTTTCAATGAATTGCGAGTAGTTGGTTTTATTACTCAAAATTATCAATGCTCAAACAGCAAAAAGGAGTAGAAGAAAATACGAAAAAGAGTGTTGGAGCTGAAAAATAAAAAAATTTTCGCGAGCTTATTAAGTTGTTGATGAACTGTACCATTGCGTTGTAGGGGCATCATTTTAAAAATTTGAAATTTTCATAAAAATTTATCATCGGGAAACGTCGTAAATATTAAGACTTTATTGCCGAACGCGATTTTTTAACAACGAGGAGTAGCCAAGATATTGAAAACGAGCTCAGCAAAGTATACTATAATCCTGTATTTCTTCTTGCAGAATTATGTTTACAGTTTGAATGTTTACCTAATGGCGCTCTAATTCCTGGTTTACCTCGTAGTATACCTACTTCTTCTTGTTCTTCTTATAAAAGACATAGCTCATTTGAGCGAACTCTGACTCTCAACAGGTCAAGGTCCAAGTCTCCTCCTGCCAGACATACTCCACCTTCTGCCCCTGACAGGTACACTCCTTCTGGCAGACATGCTCCTTCTATACGACTTCCTTCTCTAGGCGGGTATGGATGTGGACTTGAACAACTTACATTTATTCAGCTTCGTTTCTTATTTAATACACACAGGATATTCGAACTTTGCAGATACGCTTTTCTTCACGATAAACCAATTTAAATGAAAATTAGAAAAAATTGTTATGAGCCAATGCCAATCCAGGAACGGCGGCAAGGTTACCTTTCTGAGTCGAGTGGAAATCAAGAATGCTCCTCTAGGTGTCTGCTGCCAAATTGTTGGGTATTTTCAAGTAAAACTAGTAAACCAAATTTAAACTGCAATCCTGCACACAATCAATTAATTTTTCAAATTAAAAACCTAAAATGCAATATTTTTTGCAACCCAAAGTGGGTCCAAATATTACACGTGATTTCTAGTTGGAAATAATAATAAGAAGTCAATTGTTTTTTGACGATATTCTATATTTTCATTGAACTCTTGTAAAAATAAAAAGTATAATGCAAAGGACTCCGTACATTTTACATTAAATTCGGCCTGGCCAAATTGACTAAAATTTAAATATAACATTGACATGAAGGTTCCTCCTAAGCCCCAAGATCTAACTGAAATTGGTTCCTCCATCCGTGAGGTTATCTTGGAGGAGTGCAGCCTCTGTACCATCAATTGATCAGTTTATGGTGCTGCGAGTACTTTGGCTGATTAAAAAAGAAGGCTAAACCGAATATGGATCAAAAGACCGAAAGACGCTTGCATCAAATGAACTAGAAGATTGGATGGGTAAGACAGAATGCGCCCCATGTTCAGTGTGTGATTGTCTAATAGGCAGGTCAGTAGGGGAAAAACCTTATTTACATCTAAAAAATTTTTAACTTCGAAGTTGCATAAATAAGACCGTTCACAAAAAGGGTTCAAAATTTCGTCAAAGAACTGGGGATTTTCAATCACACACAGAACATGTCAAAGCTGCTGAAAATCAACCATCATATTCTTAATAAAATATGAGTCTTCTCCCACGCGACGAGAGGAATACAGAAAAGGCAGAAATGAATCAGCGAGAATAAACCAATGTTCGTGTGGCCTGCCCACGTGATCTCGGCAACGTCGCACATTGGACAATAGTTTAGAATAGATAATTCTGATCCCTATGTACTTCGATCGACATGTTGACCTGAGACTCTTGCTCTATTGTCGAATGCGTCAGTATGTCCTCCGAAGATGTAACCTGCAACAATCTATTGACGAAATGTTTGGATATTCTAAGATCTAATAGACGTTCCAGAAGGGAATCTAAAGAACGCGCGAATCGCAGGTATCGGTTTTTTGATTCCGGGTAAGCTTGATCGTCGTAAGGGCTCTGATTGAATGTTAAGAAAAATTGATCGTTAGTGATTGGTGATCAGGCCACGTTTTTCGACCTTAAAGTTGCTGCGATATTAGGTGCTTCGCGAGTGTTTCCGAGTTTTCCTTGCATTTTTGAGCCATCTTCACGTTAGCTTAATCAGACCTTAGTCCGGAATTCCGACCGGTATTGACATATTGTTCTCTAGATAAAAATTGTCTTTTGTTTTCGGGATTTGAGCCCTATAAGTTCCGCATTCCTAACGCCTAAAGCCCCTCGGCCTGCCTAGCTTAAAGTATGACAAAAAATTTTAGACATAACCTACAGTTGTGCAAGGCCGTCTGCAATTTTTGTAACTCAATAGCGTAAAAAATATTGCTACGCTTATAATAATATATGTACCAGATTTTAGATTTTAGAGATATTATTGAGAGATGTAATTGTTTTAAAAATATGACATCTTTACGGCACAATTTTTTATTTTAAGTACATGTTACATCCAAATCTTTGGTATATTTTTATAACTTTCGGCGATCTTATTAATAGTGGTTACAAGTAAACTTTATTCAACTTTATTCAACATGTTTTCAAAATCTGAAAAAAATTGGTTAAATTTGGAAAGTTTAATTAGCAATTTAAAAATTATTGAAATTTTAAAATAATATTAATTGAAATTGTAAAGGCTTTTATCATAAAAAAGTTTTAATATCACAATTTTTTTTATCGCCACATTTTTTAAATTTTTAATCTGAAATCATTCAATTTCATGATTTTTCGATTCAAAAGAAAATTCTGTGAATGGAAAATATATTTCTTCAGAATCTGTGGTAACTAAATTTAGTGTTATTTTTAATGGTACAGAAAAACACAATGCAAAAGATTTGTATCTTTATCACCTTTTTCTGTTGACGTTTCTTCTTGTGTGTTTGATACCTTTTTGGGGGGGTTTTGGATCTGGGTTCTTTATAACTACCTTTAAAATGTTAGCGCTGGTTTGCATTTTTCCTTCTGCTTATAGCCATATCATTTTAATATTTATTATTAAAAACCAATTAAGCTGTTGTTTTCACAAACTGTGGTGATGGAATTTTAGAGAAAAGAACAAAGTATCTGTCTAATCTATTTAAGAGCGTTAAAAGATAATTTAAAATGTCTACGGGGAATATGGAGCTTTAAAGGAGACATAAGTAAAACTCAAGAATATAGAGGCAATACCTTCAATGTAAGAGCTGAAGCTTATACAGAAGCAAAATAGAATGAAAATATCTTTAGAAGTGGCTACGCAAGAGCTAGTAGAATAAACAGTCGCAAAGTAGAGACAATACTTCCACTTAGAGCGTCAAAGTAGGGCCTATATTTCTACTCAGGTAGTTTTAATAAAGTTACTAGGGACCACATTTTATAATTTGAATTAAAATTTTCATAATTTTAATTTACTAATATATCAATTTTCAAAGTTTTAAACTATTTATATTTTTAAAATTTTAATCTGAAACAATTACATTTAGAGATTCTTTAATCTAAAAACAAATTCTTAAATTTTAAATGCTTTCAATTTATTTGGGAGGAATTATTTTTTACATATGAAATGTATAAATTTACAATTAGAAATTTTTAAACTTGTATCGCATCCAATTGTAAATTATTACTATTTGAAAGTTAAATTTTTTAATAATTCACTTTTGAACGGTTTAATAAGCTTTGAATTTTTAATGATCAAATTTCATAAAAGAAAACAACTATCCGCAACTACTGACAAGGGGACCTTTAGGTCTGCTTTTTTTGTTTAAATTGATACTCAAGTTCCATCAAGTTATACCAGAAGAAAGGGTCTCCGAAATTCAACTTTCAGAACTGAGACCTTGCCACTCAGATTTGTTGGTGTGGGCTCATAATTTTTCTTTTAGTTTACCGTCAAAGAAAAAATTAGCAGATCTTCAAAAAGGACGAGCAATCCTGAGTCACGTTGCACCTGTAGATTGTAGAGACCCCTGGGCCAGGTGATGGAATCTTTTTCATCTGGTAAAGTATATGTTGTAAATGAAAATTTATATGACCTTCAAACAGAAAAAAGTATTTTCCGTCCTACCAAAAGGGTTGCACATTTGCATAGCTCTTCGAGATAATGCTTGCAGCTTCCCTGCAACTTGCAGTACGTTTATAATTTTTTTTCAAGCTACTGATGAAAAGATTGATCCTTATAAAATTTCTATGTTACTTATTATCTACAAAGTAGTATACATTCAGTAAAGAAGTATTTCATGATTTTCTGCATTATAATTGACCATTAATTTTTAATGATATTTCTCCATTTAAAAACTATGTCAACTTATCCATTCCTCGTTCTTATGAAATCACTAATCTTTATAACTTAATTATCTTAGAATATGTGATGATTAATTAAGCTTATGATTCTCAAAGATAAAGAAATATTTGCGAAACGCTTTTTCGAGGTTGGGACAAACACTGTTCTGTAAAGCAGGCTTAGAAGACTGATAATGATATATTTTAAATAGATTTTATACAAAGTTCGTGACTACTTATTCAGAAAACGAATTTGCTCATCAGAATAAATATTTTAGTTTTTTTAGCTTTTTTGTTTTATCTTCCAAATTTTAAACCAAGCGCATTAGTTTTTAGTAAAAAGTACGAAATTTCAATGAAAAAAGATGAATTTTCAACTTATTACTCAATTTTCAACCAAGCCAGATTATTTCTTGATAAATAATTGAAAATTCATTTTCTACCAAAAAAATGGAATTTACAACCAAAAGATTTGAATTTTCAAGAAAATCGTTGAATTAAATTGTTGGTGGATATTTTGCAGACTTAATTCCATATCTGGAGACCATGATCTGATGCCCTAAGACAATAAAAAATATAACCAAAGGTCAGGGGGTGTATGAAGAAAAAGGATATTTTGACTGTGATAAAAGCTATATTTTTATGCAATAAATAAATATATATTTGAGAGTAGCCAGTTATCTCATGGTCAACAATGTTAATAATTTTCCTCTGTTAACTGTCGCATTTGTGAGTCGAAAAAGTTCGTTCTGAAACAGGTTTGCGCTAGCTTGAAATCGCTCTGCTAAAACCACTTAAGTGACACAGGATTTATTTGCGAAAACAAATGAATGGAACCAAAGGAAGCTACAGTGAGTTTTTTTACATCATTTTTATGTTTAATAAACTTTTCCAACCTGAAAAAATTTTTTAAATGAAGTAATATTTAAATTCATTTCTATTCTTAGATGTTTATTGTCGTTTAATTCTACCACTAAATGTACAAATTTCTTAATTAGTTCTGTCTTATGTGATTAATTAATTTACTATTTGAATAAAGTTTAAGATAACGACTGCAGCATGCCGTTAAACAAAGTAATTATTAATACATTAGTTCTTCCTCAGTTAGAAAAATGACTGTCTTTTTAACTTGGTTGCTATTATTGACGATTATACTTAATTCTATTGGTGAATATAACAATTTAGTAATATACCTATATTTTTTGAATATTTTTTAGTTTTCTACGAATAAGAAGTCTTTCCCTGTAATCTGCATCTTACCCTAATTGCCATTCCATATGTCCTATTTTTTGCAAACTCTGTGTTTGTCCGGAATGCTTACCAATTTAACCTCAAATGTTTCGGGAAATCTAGAACGCATGTGTTACACAAACTGGAATTTGAACATGATCCTTAATAATATGTCATTCGTGCGTTTCTGAAAAAAGTAACGTACCGATTGGTTAAACACGGATTTCAAGTTAACTCTGCGTTTTTGGCGTTCTATGTATGCTCAGTTGCCAATATACCAAATACATACTGAAATAAGACAGCGAAAATAAGTTGACTTTTCGCGAAAATATGAGAAGTAAGAAATAAAATTAGAATTGATATTATACTGAATTTAATATGAGACGCTATAAACTCCTTGGGTTTTAAATTAAATATAATAAATTTTAATCAAAATAGTTGAATTTTTAACAACAGAAGATTTCAAACCAAAACAGATAATTTTTCCACAACAAAAAGACTCATTTTTGACACAACAGTTCCACTAATTAATAAGTCAGGCTAATTTTTAAGTTAGGCTTATTTAGTCTTTTAAATCTTTCTATCCTAACTCCATCGCAAACTTATTTTTTCATCCCCTAATTTTTCCCTCGTCTCATGGAAGAAGTACGATGAACAAATATTTAACTAAATAGTTAACTGCTCACCAAGTAGATGAATTTTTTACCCAAAAATATATACATAACATTTCTTTTGTCTTACAGAATTAAGTTTGCAGTTTGAATGTTTGCCGAATGGCGAACCTATTCCTGGCGTTCCCCGTCGCAGGACTTCTCCTACAAAGTTTCATCCTCTTATCAGGTCTATGGCTCCTACCGAGTTTCTTGTTCGTGATCGGTCCAGATCTCCTCCTGAAATAGCTCATATAACTTCCAGGTCTATATCCCCACAAATATTACTTCCTTCTCCTGACGGAAATGGATGCGGACTCGAAAATCTTAGCTTTATTCGGCTTATCACCCTTATGTGTGAGCCCCGGATATTTGAATTTCGAAGATTCACTTTTCCTGTCGATGCACCAATTCGAATGAGGATAAGACATAATGAATATGGGCCTATTCCACACAAAGAACAAATAGTACTATTAACATCAGATGGTGATATCTTTGCAATGTTAGAGACTTTCAATGTGCTTAGTGGAATATATACTTATAGTAATAATCCTAAAAAACGGGTTAAAATAAACATGGAAAGCGGCAAGATAACCGTATTGACCCGATATGAAATCTTTGAAGTTCCAGTAGGTTCCCACCGTTCAATTATGTGTTCTTTCCAAATAACCTACGTGTAGAACTTAATTATATACACTTATAATTTATTAACAAAAATGCAACAATAAAATATATTTAATTCTGTTCTTTAGGTTGTCATTCCTTAATATTACAAGCAACTCACAGCTTGAGCTTCTAAGTAATTAAGTTTTGTTCGGCTAACTATTGTGAAGAGGTGCGTTCTGTAAGAGTGCTTAATAAAGATTGTTTTACCGGGATATATGTATTCACTGAACTTAGATGCTGGTGGCGGTAGTAAGAATGTGTTTGCTGACAGGTAGTAAAAGTGCTTTGTAGCATTTGTGTTGAATGTATGAGTGGCATGTAAATTAAGTTAATATTAAACATGGATGTGAATTAGGATAGGTGAAATATGATAAGTAAGGCTAGCTTGTGAAGGAGTAATGCGAATGAGTGGTCAAGAGTTTGGGCTTTAGTGATGGACAAGTGTCTGCAAAAGCCGTTAAAAAGGGGACAAACGGTCGAGGGGGGTAAACAAGAGAGCTGGTAGTGAGGCAGATGGGGACGGGACTTCCAAACACGCCACTATAGTTAGCAAATTGTGTACCCACTTCCATGTATTGGCAGTGAGTCTGCGCAATATCTACCTATCATATGCATGGGTGTGCAGTAGAGGCGTTTGAAACGCCACGTTGCGCAGCACATCATTTTGGTTCATATTTCTGCGCATAAGAGCCTTGAAGTACCCAGGACTGCGCAATCGACAAATGGTCAGTAAGGATGCGCAGGAGATACCTACAATATGCAGGGGTACACAGTGGCTATTAATAGGGCATAAAGCTGCTGTTCAGCCTTGTGCATGAGAATATCCCACTGCGCAGCCCTGCACATTACGTGACCCTACCGTGTATTCTAATGCACCATATAAGGACAATCTGCAGCTTTATATGCTGAAAGTCTGCGCGGCGTTACAAGTCATGCATCTCTCTGCGCACTTCTACATATCGGTGATCTTTAATGCGCAGTCCTGTACGCTGCAGGATTCTACTGTACCACATAGTGACACTGTGCTGGTCTATGTACTGCAGAATTGCACTGCAGAGCTTTATGAAATATATAGATCTACTTCGCACGCAGTCGTACTACATTGTCCAGTTTCACGAGTCGCACAATTCTACTGCGCACCGCGTGTCTCTAATGCGCAGTTGAATTTACTAAAAAATTGTATTGGGCCACTCTATGTAACATAAATATTGACTGGACAACCTTATATTCAGTAGAAATTTACTGTGTAGATCTGCGTTTCACATGTGTCTGTTGTGGATCCCTACGTACGGAGGGGATCCATAGGTTGGATAAGGAGTAGAAGAAAAAGAAGGAGGAAAAGGAATGGAGCAGGAAAAATTCGTCAAGAGGAAAATGAAGTATTCATTTTTTTCGTTACCTCATGGGACTTAATAGTTCAAAAGATGGTGTATAACTCCAGAAATTGTTAAGGAAGTTACAATTGGTAAAAATGGTGTGTAGCGGAATAGCAGAATAGACGGAAAAGCATACTATGGAGAAGATTAGGAAATGAATTTCGAGAGTAAAAGGTCAACACATTAAAAGTCACAAGTTCAAATTAATAGTGATTGTTACCACTTATAGTCGGAGATAAGAACACCTGTATGTGTCGAAAGGCTGTTCGCCGAAGTAATTTGAGAGTTGGCGGTGAGGTGGCTCTGACTAGGACCGATTTCGGTAAAAGTAATTCCTTCACCAGAGGCGACAGAGCGACGTGGTGAAGATCAATAGCGAGTATGAAAAGGATTAGCGAGTCTAACTACGGATTAACTAACTACATGACACATTACAGTTTACAGCTGGGCGAGCAAGAGTGAATAGCGACGGGACGCGTTGCTGCTCGGCCTCGGAGCTTCGAGTTTTGTCGAATGATTCGGACCCATTTTGAGTGCGGTTTGGCAATCCTTTAGAACAGGGCCGCGCTGAGCCTGCACTAATAAGTAATATTTCTCTTACAATGCGTATGTCAGAGATAATGAATTTTTGAATCAATAATCATACCTTTACTAAATAAAGTGTCGCCTCTATCAAGGAATGAAACGTCTGCTTATGCTCGCTTGTTTTAAAAACTCGCTCTCGGATAAAAAGAGTGTTTCAGCCCGAGGTACACGATATACTATTTTTCCAAAACAAACTGATACACTCAATAATTCGTTTCAAATAATTATTTCTGAAAATAAAGTGAAGTTATTTATCTGAAATAAATGCTATAAAAAACAAGTTTATTTATATAATTTGTGCAGAAATATAAAAATAATATTAATAGATTAAATGCTTTCACGATGATTTATTTTATTAAAAAGAGATATTTCAGGTTCGAATCGTAAAAAACTACGAATTTTTCTGACGTTTTGTGAACATTGCAGTTCAATTTTTAAGGGCTGACCTGAATCTGAGGTTTCAGGTTATGATGTTGGCTTCCGTTTCCAGAATGAAAGTGTAAGGTGGTAGGAATTGTTGATGATGAGTTTTTCTTATATTTGTGGTGAAATTTAAGGTAAGTGGATTGTGGAACTGTGTAAAACGGTGTGAATGTGAGAGAATAATTTACGGATTGTTAAATTGAAAAGGAGAGAAAGATATCTTTGAGGATTGAGACAGATTTTTGTGGAAGTTGAGGTGAGTTTGGATTGAGATTTGTGACAGGGTGAAGGACTGGTTTGGTAGGGTTGTTAGTAGCCGAATTGGGTAGCAAATGTGAAAGGCAAGACAGATACCAGATCGCGACGACAGACAGATGCAGAGAAAAGTAGAAGGCGGGAGCGCTTGAATTGGATTCATGGCCAGCGGAGTGAGCATAATCGTGGAAAAAATGGATTTAGAGCAGAAAGTGTTTAGTGCACCGATATAGGAGATCAGGAAAAGAAAGACGAGGGGAAGTACAAGAAAACTGTAGAAAAGGAGAGATTAAGAGCAAAAAGCGTGGGATCGATTGAGCCTTTGATAAAAAGGAAGAGAGAGGCGGCAGGGAAATGGCTGAACTTAAGAAAGAAATAAAGAAATGGCAAAGAGAGAAAAGAAAGAGCAAGAAACATAATGATTAAGGGTATAATATTAGAGGGGAAGGAATTAACGGAAAAATTGGAAGAAGTACTAAAAGGATTGATGTGAAGGTAGCTATAGAGGAAGTGAAAAGTGTAGGAAGGGAACAGCGAAAAGCGGGAAGAATGGTGCTGGTTAGACCAAAGAAATGGGAACATAAGAGAGAAGTGATGACAAACAAGAGGATGTTATATGGAAGCTCGGAGGGAATAGAGGATGATTTGCCATGGGTAAAAAGGAAGAAGCAGTTTAAGTTAAGGAAAATAGTGGAAGAGGAAAGAAAAAGAGAAGAAGAACATGGGTTAAGTAAGGGAGAGTACAGATAGATGACGTGTTGTCGGTTTGGGATAAAGAAAGGGAAGAGATAGTAAGAAATGAGGTGCAGGGAAACTGGAGAGGAAGGAACGGGATAAAGGAAAATTAGAAATAGTAAGAAGAAAAAAAAGGCGAGAAGCGGAATTTAGAAAGAATGGACGATATTTTACTGGAATATAGCACGATTTGAGAGAAAAGATAAGAAGTTTATGAGAAATTTGACACAATGGGATGTAGTCATAATGATCGATACGTGGCTAGATGAAAAGGGGTGGGAAAGAGTGAGAGAAAGGTTACCAAGATGTTACAAATGCCAAATTCAAAATGCAAAAAGGAAGAGTAAAAGGGTAGAGCAATGGGAGGAATGGTTTTGGGAGTAAGGAACGAATGTATAACAGTAAAATATAAGAAAAAGAGGAAAGACAAAAAGAAGGATTTATTGTAGAAGAGGTAAATATGGGTGGAGAGAAGTGAAAGGTAGTGGGGGTTTATGTGAACGGTAATATGCAGGAGACAGCAGAGGAGATGAAAGAAATGATTGAAGAAAATAAAGAAGAGATTATACTTATAATACGTGGGAATTTCAATGCCAGAATAGGCGATAATAGGTTTCAGGAATAATTTAAGATGGAAAGACACTTGGTATAGATGAGATTCCAAATGAAATATGGAAATTTGGAGGAACGGAGCTAAAGGAATAGACATGGATCATATGTAATCGCGTATAGAGAGTAGACCGATGGTCAGAGTTATGGAAAGAGGAAGTAGTTATACGAATAATGAAGATAAGCAAAGGAGAGGAGTTTAAAGATTAAAGGGGTGTGCCGCTGACTCAAACACTGTATAAAGTGTATGTAACTTTTTTTTTAGAGATTGAAGATGGAAGTAAAAGAAAAAAAGATAAAGCCACCGAATCAGGCAGGGTTTAGAAAACGAAGGATGGATAATACGTTTGTATCTGCTTCGGAGAGTATCCTTTAGGGATGTCACATCCTGAATGCAGTTCTGTGGCACGCCCAGGTATGTATAAGTCTCTCCAGCGCAAAGACGTCGTATGGCGCTTCTATCAACGAGCTCAGGATCTTCAGGGATGCCATTAAGTTTTCCTCGTTTCCAATAAACCCTGGCGCATTTTTCTAACCCAAATACCATTCCAATTTCATTAGTATATCGTTCGACAATCCCCAGAGCTAGATACAGTTGCTCTCTGTTTTTAGCATAGATCTTGAGATCGTCCATGTAAAATACATGAGTGACCTTGTACTTTCGATCAGCAGATTTGCCGCAAAAGTACCCGTCGGAATGGCGCAGTGCTAGAGATAGTGGTAATAATGTAAGGCAAAAGAGGAGTGGGCTCATGGTGTCGCCCTGAAAGACACCTTTCTGAAAGGTGACTTTGTTAGTTGTCACACGATTTTTGCCAGATGAGGTAGTGAATCTGGTTTTCCCAGGCGGCATCAATCTCTCTATGTACCCAACTATTTGCGGATGAACCTTTAAGATTTCCAAAAGACAGATGATAAGTCTATGGGATGTAGAATCGAAAGCTTTCC
>NC_046657.1:4338985-4358393 GCF_010883055.1 Belonocnema kinseyi
ATCATTTAGGATAGCTGTGAATATCTTATAAAGCGTGTTCAGACAAGTAATTGGCCTGTAGTTCTTCGGGTCAGCTAAGTTTCCTATTTTCGGCAGGAGTATCATGCGCCCTTCCATCAACCACTCTGGAATCAGCTCTTCCGACTTCAAATATGAGGTGAAAATACGGGCCAAATGCTGATGGTTCGCTTCTCGGAGTCTAGAAGAACCATGTCAGGCCTCGAGTACACAACAGGAACAATTGTCGAGAATATAAAGTTCCAGTAAATACAGCAGTTCTCATTCTCGACAATTGACTCGATTTTTCTAGGAGCATTTAGAGGAACGATATTGACGTTAATGCCGTAACAGTGACAGAAATGGTAATAAAGCAATCTTAGTGCCGCATTGGCCTTTGGATGTATCTTATTCCTGCATAAGTTGGACAACTAGATAGTATGTGAGCTCAATGCTCGGAGTGTGCCTGGTACGCCCTGCAGCTATCATCGGGAATGTCTTAGCTCAAAATGTGGCGACGGTATGTGAAGGTGCGAATGACGCGGTCTTAAAAAGCCAAAGTGAAACCCTTCGTGCCACACTTCAATCCGGGTGATTCAAGGAAAGAAAAATTTAGCTAAAACGACATTTACTGATCCTCCAGATTGCGGTGGGAGATGCCGTGCATTCTCTAATGGAGAAGCTGTTCACGCAAGTTTTCCTCTTGTTCTTTCGTAATCCGGGCTTTTAAGAGTGAGTAGTCGAGATAGATAAAATTCGATGTATTTTTCTTACCCCTAACACTGAAGTTAAGTCCGAGTCTTACAGCAGCCTCCTCCACTGCTTTGTACAGAAACGCTGCTTTGCCCAATTCTTCGTGCTTCCTGACCATTTTCAGAAGAGGGTCTCTTCCATTTGCGACTCTATGTGCTGTACCCAAAATATTTCTGTTGTAAAAACATTTAAGATTTAATATTCCGCGACCACCTTGACGGTGTGAGTTGCAGATTCTTTGTTTCTCGCCGACAGTTATGAAAACCAAATCTGACGAGTAAGACGTTTTTATCTGTATCGATACTTTTTCGACCGATTTTTGAACTCGGATCGGATCGACAGAATTTAAACTCTCGAGTATCAAGGATCGATACTTTTTCTCAGGATCACCTATCGTTAGAATGAACCTTTAATCTTTTCAAAATAAAAATGATAAGTCAATGGGAGGTCGCATAGAAAGGTTTCCGGTAATCAATCGAGGCCACCGATAGGTCACGCTGGTGGTATGCTGCATTTTTGCACACACATTCATCGATGAGCAAGTTCTCCCAATATCTTGCAACGCCTTTCTTTGAGCCGCGTGGTTTATAGATTTCTTGTCACACAGATTCAATTGCCCGAACGATTCTATCATTTAGGATAGCTGTGAATATCTTATACAGTGTGATCAGACAAGTGAATGGCCTGTAATTCTTCGGATCAGTTAAGTTGCCTATTTTCGACAGGTGTATTGCGCACACTGACACCAACCACTTCAGAGTTGGCTCTTCCGACCTTGAATCTGACTTGAAAATACGAGCTAAATGCTGATGGGTCGAAGGAAACTTCTTCCATCCCACTAAACTGGCGGTAAAATTCTTGCTAGAAGTAACGTAGTCAATCACACACTGAATGCGGGACTCGTACTGTCTGGCCCAGCCTAAATTTATGGCGATTTGATGCATTCGTTTCTTGGTCTTATAATCAACCATTGGTTTTGTTTTACGATTCACATCGGCCAAAGCTCTCGCTGCATTATAAATACAACACGGTTGGTCTTAATGTCGCCTCTCATTCTCTGTTTCCGGCTTCTTCTGGCTGTAGTAGAGTAGGCGTTCCGCTTACATAGCCTCTTTTTTAGAGTACTTCGGCATGGTTACATCTGCAATCGATAGAGCGGAAAATTCTACGTTCAGGTACGTACCCAAGTTTTAAGTCAATTGTAACGTCCAAGGTCAGTTAGAGGTTATTGGAAATTAACAAAGTTTTCCAAGAGGTCAGTGCAATTCCTAAAGTAAATTTCTACGCGAAATTTATTGGTGAGCTCTGTATTGATCTTGCTGATGATCTTTCAGGTTTTTTCAAGGTTTTTCCAAGCAGTTTACATTTACGTTTAGCATTACCCAGAAACAACGATATGGACGTAGTAAATTCTGCTCCCTTTGGGGTGCTTGATTAGCGTGAGTCCTCTTGCCTCTCACGCTTCAGTGAAGATGTTCGAACTGAAAATCTTGAGCTTCTTGACAAACAGATATGCGATTGTAAAAATAAGTTACAGCATAACGAATCATCTGCCTATCAGTCAAAGTAGCCTGTTGAAGAATTCGATTCTGCAATTCGTCTAAGCTTGGCGGTTGCGTTAAGTATACTTTGCTCTTTAAATAACTCCAAAGGAAATAGTCGAGAGGCGTCAGATCAGGAGATCTAGCAGGCCACTCGATTTCACCCCTTCTTCCAATCCACTTTTGAGGGAACTGAGTATCCAAATATGCTCGAACCTCCCTACCGTAATCAGCTGCTGCTCCGTTCTGCTGGAACCAAATATTTGGAAAATTATCGTCTGTAATCTCCTTTATTCTTTGTACAATTTGGCTTCTGAGAACCTCTCCATATGCACGGGCATTGAGATTACCAGCGATGAAGAAAGAGTCTATCAGTGTATCATTCAAGATACCGGCCCAAACATTAATCTTTTGTGGATATTGTGTGTGACTCTCCAACATCCAACCAGGATTTGGCGTCGAACCAATATCTACAACTTTGCCTGTTAACTTCACATTTTAAAGTGAAAGTAAATTCATCTGAAAATACTGCATTGTACAAGAAAAGAGGATCTCTATCAATTCTGTCCATCATCATTTCACAAAATTCAACCCGACGATCAGGATCGTCTTCATTGAGCTCTTGTACCAGATGAACTTCGTAAGGATGGAAATTAATGTTTTTAAAAATATTTCGCACTGTCTCAGGAGCAACGTCACGCTCATCATTAGCTCGACGTAAACTAAGGTGTGAGTTTTCAACAAATGCTTGGACTATGTCCATCTGCATTTTCTCAGATTCTGCAGATTTTGGCCGACCAGTTCTCTGAAGGTCCTTGATAGATCCATGATTCATAAAGCGCCTTGCAGTTCTTTCAATTGTTGATTTTGAGACAGGATTTAACCCTTCTCTATTACGAAAAGTGCGATTAAAAAGCAAACGAACTTGATCATAAGATCGAACTCGATCTCCCCAACTACGCATCATTAATACAAATACCCTCTCTCGTTCCGAAAGTTTAGCTTGCGTCATAATAATCTTTTATCGAATGATATTAAGTATGTACTCGCAATACGTAAATTTAATTTTGATTCGTAATATTCGTATGGGAAAATGGAATATGACTCATGGTATTGCCTTACGTATTGACTTAGGTATCGAAAAACGATATAGGACTGTATAACTCTTCGGGGAGGAACAGAACTCTCACCAGAACACCTGGAACGTTTAATGGAAAATTTCGTTTTGATTTTACAATATTCAAAACGCTGTAACCAAGATCAATACAGAGCTTACCAATGAATTTCTCGTTGAAATTTACTTCCGGAAATACACTGATTTCTTGGAAAACTATGTTATTTTCAAATAACGTCTAACTGACCTTGAACGTTACAATTGACCTATGACTTGGGTACGCACCTTAACGTAGAATGTTCCGCTGTATCGATTGCAGATATAAAAAAGGGGGTTTCCATATCAAAAAACAAAGTTGACCTTTAAAAAGCCATGAAGGGTAACTTCACGGTCTAAAGGAAGGTCACCATTGAATTCCTCGTTGAATTTTGCTTTAGGGATGACCTTCACTTTTTTAAAAATATTTTACCTGAGGAAATATTTAACCGCCCCGGGACTTTTTAGACACCCTGTATCCAGGAGGTCGGAAAGCCAAATCGGATTGGTATTATATCTATTGTCCCTATTGATATTATTGGGGGATTTTCATATTTTGATTGCTTTTCTATTTTTTTCTTGGAAAGATATTGTGTGTTTTTGGAATGACAGTTCATTTGTCAAATAAAATTCTATGTCCTGTATCGATATGACGTTTAGCTAGTATTGACTGCGAAAATTTTTTAGCTTGACTTTATTCTCATATTCCTGTATACGTTGGCCCACCGCTTTCCCGATTTCCCTAATATTGACTTTGCTGCAAGAACAAGAAATTAGGTGTAACTTACAAAAGGAATTACAAGACGTAAAACAAATGCTAATACATAACGATTGCACAAACAAATAAATTGATAAAGTAATAAGAAAATACACTCAAGAAAACAAGTCAACTCAACCTACGAATGAAAGAGAAACACTACCATCACCCCACCCTGCATCTCAGGTGGCACATAACAAATAGGAAGAATTGTCAACAAACACAACATCCAAACCAGATTTAAACCACCTGCGAAAATACGACAACTATTAAATGACCTCAAAGACTAAAAAGCACCTCTCAGTGATCCAGGAGTATATCAAATTAATTAGAAAAGGAATTGAAATATTAAAACACTTTAATAACATTAATAGGTTCAATGGATATAATACCAATCCGATTTGGCTTTTCACATTTTTCAAAAAAGGACGATTGGATACGATTGGATCCCGAAATAATTCTTTTTATTGAAAATCATATTTTTGAAATGGCCAATTTTTCTGCTGTATTAGTATGAATATTATTTAACGTATACTGAAATTTTAAAATCGGTTTCGATAGTTTTCTTACGAATTTAATGAAAATTAATTTTATAAAAATGGACAGATTTGTCCAGAATTACTGTTTGTGGAGTATTTTGCACAAAGTAAATACCAGATTCAACCCACTGTGTGGCTTATGGCACCCAGAAGCTAACTCCGTTACATGCGAAGTTTAGCGTAATTTATGCAAACCAGGAAAAAATGGCAATGTAATTTTGTTGTAAATATTATAGGGAATACATTATTGTCTGTGATTTTTCAGTAAGTTGGAGATAACGTTTGACAAGTAAATGGCATGAAGTTATTCACCAAAGTACTACTAATTTGTGAATATTAACACTAATAATATATGATGTTATTGTATATCGAGCGGCTCCGAAAATTTAAAAAATGATGTTAGAGTGAAGTATACGGGGCCAGTATACCAACAACTATAACATTTTTTATAAAACTTGCTTGTCTGGTGGACATCCGTTAACATCAGCCAGCCAAAAAACACGGCTTAATTCATAGAATTTAAGGCATTTGCAGAATTTGAGAAATTTTACGAATTCCACGAATTACTTAAATACCGAAAGTTGAACAGCACTTGAGCGATGGACTTTGGGTTCTCAAAGTATGCAGCCTTATGCTTGCATGCGAGGCTCTACAAGGACAACGATCTGTTCCCCTAGCTGTACGTAGGAGGATCAATTGCAGCGTCAAAAAGTTGTTCATGCAGTTCAAAACGATCTAACGCGCAGAGCACCCGGCATTGGGTCAGCAAACCGTACCGCTCACCCTAGAGTTCAGGGTGCTGTAAATAATTTAGAGGGAAACAATATGACGAACCAGCGGAACGTCCTCATAGAGTGAGCGAATCAACTTAAGGAGTATTTGCTAGATTTCTGGAATTCTAGCTTTACCCCTGCTAATGCAGGCCTAATAGCGCGCATGCACACTCTGTGGTGCTAGAAATCCAAGAGCTTCAGGAAGCTTCGCATCAGTTATTGCGAAATCAACGTGGCTATCTTTTGAAAAATTGATCTGTACGCTGAGCGATTCCCCAACTGCAGCTTCAAAAAGCTGGCCACGAAGATCACAATGCGACAATAAAACAAACAATGGAAATCAGGCACCTTCTGAGAGATGATTGTGATTTCAGGGCAAGAAGGAGCGTTGACATGCAGGTTCCTCCTATGCCCCAAAATCTCGCTGAAATACGTAGGACGCTCAGAAAGTTTGGCATAATGCGAAACCTATTGGAAGAAGAGAGATGATCCTCGCGTTATTAGAAAGAGCGTCAAAAATGATGTAGGATGAAAAAACCTGTTGACTCAGGTCTCAGTACAGTCCGGAACGATTGAGAAATGGCGTCGTGGACAAAGGAATAATATCGTGCGATAATTCGATACAACTTTTCTCGCGGTTTAAGTATAGACCAAAGTTTTGAGAAAATGTCTCCAAGATTGGTTAAGGCTTGTCCGCATCGCATAACAATTTTCCGATGGTAAAAACAATTCGAAAGGGGAAATTTTTGTGAATAATCTACTGAATGATCATAGAAGAATCACGTACCGGCAAATAGAGCAAATTTTACACATTAGGGCTTTGATCGAAGAGAAAATGGCAGCGAGAGTAAAGTGGTGCTAAATAATACTTTAAAGATTTTAATAGGGATCTTCTCGGGATGTAACAGGTGGTGAAACCTGGCTATATTATTACGACGTTCGAACCAAATCACAAAACAAGATCTGGCTGTTTGAGGATGAGGGATTGAAGTGTGCGGGATGTCTTTACAACCAACCTTTTCGCTGTTTAGTGTTACAAAGACCCAATGTCCTTATGCATCGCTTGAAACTTTTTCAGTTGCATGCTATTCGTCAACTAAAGTTTTAATCCATTCCGAGGTTACAGTGTTGTTTATATTATTTATTATTTTGAATATACGTCAACTACCAACTTGATGCGAGATATGTGTTTTAGGCTAGTTAAAATTCATATAAAAAATCGCAAACTTAACTATAATTAAAAAACCTGCAAGTTGTCGATGGAATGACGCTTTTTGATCTACTAGTCAATATTGTAATATTAAAGTTTGGTTTTGTTCAAGCTTTCGTCCGGCGACGCCAGACCTCACCAGGAAGAAATTAATAGATTAAAAAAGAAAGAACATCATTGGTTCTAGAAAACGGAGACAGTATTTATGTTTAGTATGTTTGAACCTGAAAAAATTGATATTGTAGTACATAAACGTAATATATCTTTACTTACATTTCCATTACGTAGAAAGAAAAAATTTTTAATTTAAAGTGGAACATTGTCAAACCTCGAACAACCGTGTTTATTATTTAAAAGGCCATGGTACCCAAATAAACAAACCACTCCTGGACCGGTGTAAGCTTTTTTTATTAAATAATCAAAACGAACTTATTTGGCAGCACTCCGGATTGTTATGGAGCCCGTCCAGGAGTGAAGTTGAGCACGAGAAGGCACAATGCATACCATTGACATATAGAAATGGACCGGTAACGCTTTAGGGAGAACTGAAATGGACTCTAGAGAGAAAAAAAAACATATGGGACGTAGACCTGCCTTTCTCTATTTCAGGACTCTGTCAAGTGATTTGGTGGCGCCGGATATTGCCTAAATATTCTGTACGGTTAATTAAAAAAAAAGACAAACAATACATTATAAATTTGTAGTCATAATAAATTTAATTTTAAAGAACATTCATGTAAATAACCTGTTTCAGATAGATTATTTTAAAAACTTGGTAACCTTGAATTCTTCTTGAAATTTCATTGAAAATGCTACAATAATAATCGTTTTATGAGTTCAAAAATAATGTAAAAACTGTCAAAAATTTGAACAATACTTCTATGACATAAAAAATAATCATTTGTATTGCATAGGTACAAAACTTCATATTTTGAGCTTTTGCTTTTGTTGTAACATTTTTTATTTTACTATATTCAATAACTTTACTTACGTATGAAAACATATCCCCGTATAAACGTCTTGACAACGCACATAAACTGCACCGGTTGCCACCATTTTTTATATTTATTTACAATAAATTATAATTAAATAAATTATAAATAAATTAATTCTGCAAATCGCGATAAACGTCACATTATTGGGGCACTCGCGACATAAAGCACGGTCCTGTGCTGCGCCAAACTTCACCCAACGAAACTATTCTCGACCAATCAGATTTATCTAGAAAGAGATAGGTCTACGTCAAATATGTTTTTTCTCTCTCTAGAGCCCATTACCGTTCTCCCCACAGCATTACCGGTCCATTTCTATATGTCGATGATGGATACGTATGAACATGTGAGTCTAGTGAGCGAAAATGAAACTAACAAGCGTGGGAGGAATTTAAAATATGTTAACATTCGGTATATTCGTTAGTTATGGTAAAAGGTGAATGATCCTGAGTGTGTGAATGTTGCACTAGAGCGGTGCCTCTAGAATCGTTTTTACAATCGTTTTTATGGTCTCTTATTCTATCTTTGAAAGAGAGTTCGGTTTGACCTATGAACACTCGGCCACATTCGCAAGGAATTTGATAAACAAAGTGAATTCTAAGTTCGACAGGAATTTTATCTTTAAATTTTGTAAAGCACAGGAAATGATCTTTTTCGTACTTGAAAGTAACAAGAAAATGAAATTCTTTAAAGGTCCTTTTATAAAATCTAGTTAGTTCGTTTACAAAAGTAGAACTATAATGTTGCCCGATCCAGGATCTGGTGCACTGTCTAGTAAACGTTTAGAGGAATTTAAGTTTTTATTGTTTAAATGGGTCATTCTTTTATTAATATATTTTTTATAAGCTCGAGTCGGATAATCATTTAATCGCTCTATTATGTATTTATCTCGGGATACGCGTTCGCGGTTGGTCTTTACATTTCTCCTACACTCGTACACATACCTTTTAAAATGAAAGGTCAACGGACCGACAACTGTAATTTTGTGATTTTAAACTCTCTTTTGTTAAAACTCTTTCGGCTTTAACGAACACATTCCCATCATGTATCTCGTGCTTCGCACTCGATTTTGTCCCACATGCCAACTTTTCTACATTATACACAACACTTTTATATCAAATATAATAAATGTTTTATGTAACTCTGCCTGGGATTGCTAATTAAAAAATTGCAAAATAAATAGCAAATTATATTTATCATGATTATTTTAATATTTGTTTCTTATGTTGCTTTAAATTAAAATCAAAGCTGCGCTGAGAAATGTATCATTTCAATAAATGTAAATCATTACAATTTATAATATGCATAAAAATTGAATCATACTAATTCTTATTTCCTTGTTCTTTTTTTTTTATTTTTGATCTTGTTTTTTACAATTAAATAAAAACTACTACGCATCTGCATAGGGTCTAATACAGGAACCTATAGAGGATCCTATTTCCTCTTTCGTCTTTTCTTTCTATTTTCTAAAATTTTAATTTGTTTATTTTTAATCTAATTTTTTACGATTAACAGAAAGTCTACTTGTCCTATCGAAAAATGATTAATAATAAATTTATAGATTTTTGTAGGCGAACAACTTCTGTCTGTTAATCTTAGTTCATACCTTGTATCGTCTTTTTCAAAAAAATTCAATATTTTTATTTTGAATGTTATTTTTTACGACTAAAGCAAAAACTACGGGTCGTACCAAAAAGTATAGCCCTTTTTTGTATAAACAAGTTTCGTCTAATTTTTTTTCGAAGCTTGTGTCGTTAGTCCAAAAATGTTTTATTTTTTTATTTTTAATGTTGTTTTTCACGACTAAAAACAAAAAATACGCGTCCTATTCAAAAGTGATTCATAATAAATTTGTAGTTCTGCCCATGGCGCACAATTTTAGCTTTTTCATTTTTTCGTATCTTGCAGAGTTTTATTTTAAAAAATGGAATTTTTGGATTTTTCATTATTTTTGGCACGACTATGAATAACCGTACATAGAATTTTGTAATCTTGAAAAAATGTAGTTTCAGAAATTTTTGGTAGATCAAATTTTAAATTTTCAACTTTTTGACCAAATTTAAAAAGTTGTTATGATCATCTTTTAGGGCTTTCGAAAAGGAACGTTTCTCTTCTTGTGACTTTTTTTCGTATCATGCGTTGTTTGGCTTCAAATGTTCATTTTGTTTTTTTTTTATATTTTGAAATCGCTCTAACTCTTACCATTTCCTTTCTATAGAAAAAAGTCATTCGAATAAATTGTTTGGGTTTCTGAGTACTACGAATAACCGTTCATAGAATTTTGAAATTAAAAAAAAATTTGGTTTCAAACATTTTGAAAAGTTGCTCACTTTTTGAATTTTAATCCAAAACAGGTGATTTACGAAATTGTTCTTTCTTTTTCGGCCTTAAAAAAGTGTGACAAAGCCGAATTCAATCTGATTAATTTTTCGAAAGTTATCGTGCGTGCAGAATAAATACTACCGACAACAGACGAACACCTTCGTACAAATCGTTTTCTCTGGCTCTGTGTGTCTCAAAACGTGGAGATTTGATGAAAACCGACAAAGTGAAATTTTACATAAAACCAATACCTTCTCATTAGAATGAGAATGTACAAACTAATTTTCTAAAACTGCGTTTTAACAAAAGACTTATTTTGACCTAATTGATCAATCCTTAACAATGCCCTGATTTTTCCTTGGCTAGTTTGAACAGGTTTCGACTAGTTTAAAATCGCTGTTCTAATACGATTTAAGTGACATATGATCTATTTGGGAAAATAAAGAAATGGGACTTAAGAAGGTTGAAACAAACTTCTTTTTATATCCCTCTTATGTTTTAATTAACTTTTCCAATCTACCAAAAATTGAAAATTGAAGTGATATTGAAGATACGAAATTCCTGATTCAAAAAATGTAAATGCTGAATCTTTTACTTTTACCAACAAATCTATAAATTCGTATATTAGATAAGCCTGATAATGCAATTTATTTGTGTACTATTCGTTCCAAAGAAATTAAGTTTTTGATCTGCAAAATAGCTTTAAAAATACCAGTTAATATTCAGAAACAAAAAATTACTTTATTGCCCTCAAGCTATGCCTGGTTTGCGTAATTAGGATGTTTCATGAACTGGGGCAGAGATGATAAATATCTCACAAAAACAAGCTGGAAGCATATTTACAGTATAAGATAAAGCCTGTAGTATACCGTTAACCAAATTATACATTAAAACATTAATTAGTTTTGTTCTCAATTAGAAAAATGACTATCTTTCTAACTCTAGTTCTATCGTCGTCAGTTATGCTTAATTCTATTGGTGATTATAATAATACAATAATATATCTATATTTATTGAATATTATTACACATTCCACTGATAACAATTCGTTTTCCATAAGCCGCATTTTATCCCAACTGCCATTATAACCACTTTTTCAGCTATTCAAGCAAAGCAGATAAATTTTCATTATCCGAAAATTAATTTTTAACAAGAGAGTTTTACTAAAATCAAATAATTAGACTTTCATGGAAGAAAATAAATTTTAAACTACATATTTGAGCTCTCAATTAAAAAGGATAAGTTTTAAAACAAGTTTCGTGGCTTATCAAGTCTTCCAAAACCAAACATTTACCTACCCACCAACAAAGATCTACTTTCCTTCTCCGAAATACACACGAGAAAGAAGGGAAATGATTCTTAAGTTGCATAAAAGTATATTGTGTACCTAGGAGAGAAACTCATTCCTTTAAGCCGAGCATGTGTTTCCAATAACGATTCGTGCGCGCCAAAGCCGAGTATCTTACGTTACGCGATATAAGCCCATATATGACTATAAGCCTATCATATTTCTAGGAGTCTTATGGGTACATAATTATACAGCACACATAAGTATTTTGTTTCCCATTTTTCTTGAGCAAAAGGCAACTTACGAAACTAAAAAAAACGCTATGAAATTAAAACCCTATTATATATGCTTGCGTTACATAAAATCTCTTTCTTCTTACAGAATTAAGTTTACAATTTGATTGTTTACCTAATGGAGAACCTATTCCGGGCTTTCCCCGTCGCAGCTCTTCTGCCGCAGAATCTAATTCTCCTAAAACGTCGAGGGCTTCTCTCCCCGAGTTTTCTCTTCGTGGTAGGACCAGGTCGCCTCCTGAAATAGCTCATCTTTCTTCCAGCTCGATAGCTCCAGACATAAGACTTCCGTCTCCTGACGGATATGGGTGTGGACTTGAAAAACTTAGATTCATTCGGCTTACATCCCTTATAAATACAACCCATATATTCGAACTTCAGAGATACACTTTTCCCATCGATGCACCAATTCAATTAAGATTAGGACATAATATTCATGGGCCTATGCCAAACAAAGAACAAATTGTGCTAACAACATTAGATGGTGATATCTTTGCAATATTGGAGACATTTAATGTTCTCTCTGGAATATATACTTGTAATAATAACCCTAAAAAACGGGTTAAAATGAACATGGGAAGCGGCAAGATAACCGTATTGACCCGAGATGAAATGTTTGAAGTTCCAGTTGGTTCCCACCGCTCAATATCGTCTAATTTTATAGTAACTTACCTGTAGAACGCGATTTTATGCACAAATAATTGATATACAAAAAAATTAAAAAACAAAATATATTTGAAACTATTCGTAACGTAGTAATCCCAAAATACTATAAGAAATGAACTAATGAACTAAACTGTGTTTGTCTAACTATTTTAAAGTTCTGTAAGAGTGCTTAATAAAGATTCTTTTACCGTGATATTTGTATTCTCTGAACTTGAATTGTTAGTCAGCATGTGTTCGCTCCTAGTTAGTAAAAGTTTTTGGCAGCGCTTGTGTTGAATCCGTGAGTGGAGTGTGATTGTGGAAGCCTAGAGTGTGGGCTTTGGTGGAGAACAAGTGAGGCTCTCGCTGGGTTTGCGGATAGAAAATGGTGTGTTAAGAGACATCTATCAGATCCAGTAGGTACAGGCGGCAGACAGCAGACTATGATAGACAAACGAAATAATTCACGTTCATTCAATTAATTTTATCATTGATCGTTTTTATTCTATATAATTTTCTTTAATAGTACTGATAAAAAAATTGATGATAC
This sequence comes from Belonocnema kinseyi, assembly GCF_010883055.1. NCBI lineage: Eukaryota > Metazoa > Arthropoda > Insecta > Hymenoptera > Cynipidae > Belonocnema > Belonocnema kinseyi. The sequence continues at coordinate 4,351,796 of NC_046657.1, forward strand.
ATCACGCGTAAAAATAATTATTTTTGCAGCTGAAGTTCATTATAATTTGTGTAAGTACTTATTATTTATGTATTCAATACCATTAGCATGTATTTCATCGTATGACAAGTAAACATAACCTAAGCACAATTTTTCTTCAGGAAGAGGGGGGTGTTGTCGCATTGTAGTGGACGGGAAGGAGAAATTGCTTAACTGTAGGAACGAGGGAAGCGTTAGTAAGGTCGCAGATATCTAGATACAGAAGAGAAAGAGAGACAGATACAAGAGTCGGGACAGAAAAAAGCACAATAAGGAAAGGACGAACAAAAAGATTGAGAAGTTACAGTGCAGGTCGAAGACAGAAACTGGTGGTACGGGGATAGTGGGAGAACGTAAATATGAAAAGAATGAGATGGCGGCTAGGTAAACGGTAAACTAGTGACAGGGTGATCTGGACATTAGAGGTGGCAGAGAATATCTAGAACAATTACAAAGGTGAAAGCAGGAGTTGATAATGCCAGCGTTACAAAAATACGCGATAGTTTTAGCGAAGAGGCTGCGAGAAGATTTTAAGGGAAAAGATATATTGCTGGGGACGCAAACGAGATTCAGGTCGGGCAAGAGCACTATCAACAATATTGACATTTTGTAGCACGTGGTGTATAGAAAATCAGGGAAGAAAGAGTTGAAAATGCACGTGATTTTCATAGATCTTAAAGGCATGGTCTCTTTAGCAGCCATTTTTACAGGGGGCAAAAATGTGATATTTCTATGAAATGTGTGTTTCTCGTAATCATGGCTGATTCGCTCATAAAATTAAAGAAGTTTTGCGGTTCAATAAACCGGCAATTAACCTCCTTCGAAAATGTTTTCAAATCAGTAACCGAAGATACCAATTTAGAATCATTTGATTTAGAAGGTGTACTTGAAAAACGTCTCACTTAATGAGATAAATTTAACGAAGTTCAGTATAAAATTCAAGATTTACCTCAAACGGAAGAAGAGAAAGCAACAAACGAGTCGGACAGGTCTTCGTTTGAAACTCGTTTTTACAGCATCAGCGGAACAGCTAAAAAATATTTTTTAATTATTTTAATAGAATCCACATCTTCCACGTCGTCGGGTTGTAATTCAGGTAGAAACATAACTACCTCATCTCGAGAAAATTCATTCCGACTTTCGTCGCGCTTTGAACTTCCCAAGCTCCAAACGCTGACTTTTCACGGTTCTTATGATACTTAGCTTAACTTTTTCTACGCGTTTAAATCAACGTGTCATGATATCTCATTCCTTGAACAGCGTGCTATTATTCTTGCAATAAAATAAAGGTGGCTTCAAGTTCAAAACCTTAACAAGTTACGAGTCCCATTTGCTCAAAGCAACAAGTACACTCCTCTCATGTTTCGCCTTTTAAAATATGTCTACCAAAGACAGATTCAATGAAATAAAAAATACCTCTTTCTGTCATAATTGCCTGAGAGGTTTCCATCGCACTGCCGGATGTCGTGCGTAGACGTGCAAGAAATGCCAAAAGCCACATAACGTGCTTCTCCATTTCGAGAGAGAAACACTCAAGTGATGTCGAAATTGGTCTCTTCTGTTTAGTTTTTCAGGAGATTTCTGAACCAATGCTAAATATGCCCTTGGACAAAAAATTATTTCAACTACCGGAAAACATTATTTTATCTGACTCTGACTTTGAAAAGTCTGATGAAATCGACCTCTTAATAGGTGCCAAATTCTTTTAATAGATTTTATCCGCAGGTTAAATTCGCATCAAGGGTCAATAAGCTGCAATTCAGAAAACTCCCTTAAGCTGGATTCTAGCTAGTCGTCTTTTAAGCGATCGGTTTTTCAAGTCATTTGAAAGCACTTGCAATTTAATAGAATTTCAAGAGTTACTTATTCTTTGGAAACTAGGTACTGATTCAATCACTAACATCAGGTCAAAGGAAGAATTAGCCTGTAAAAAATATTATAAAAATACCCTTTAAAGAGATGCTTGCGGTAGATATTGCGTCAAGTTTCTTTTCAAGGGCAATGAAGACCCCCTTGGAAGCTTACTAAACACAGCTCTGCAGCGTTTCTATGTACTTAAAAGAAGATTTGAGAAAGATCCTGCCCTCAAGGAGCAATGCACTGCATGCATCCAAGGTTATTTCAAAGAGGCATACATCAAGTCAATTTCAAACAATTAACCGAACAATCAGAGTTATTATCTTCCGCATCACCCGGTTGACATGCAGTCTTACTACAAAAAAAAAGATTGTTTTTTGATGGATCCGTAAAAATGACAACTGGAATCTCGTTAAACGATCCACTGATGATCAGTCAGACTATCTAGTAGGATCTTTTCTCAATCATAACGCGGTTCCGAACCTTTTAATATGCACTCATTGCCAATATCGAACAGATGTACCGGTAGGTTTTAATTTCAGAAGAGGATACTCGTTATCAAAAATTCCTCTGGCGTGAATCTCGTGATAAGCCAATTGAAACGTTCTGCTGAAACACAGTGGCGTTCAACATTGCATGTTCTCCTTTCCTCGCGATCCCTTCATCAACTAGCGGAGCATAATCGCGAGTATTTTCCTATTGCTTCCACCGTTTTACAGAGAGATTTCTGCGTTGATGATGTTTTAACACGTGCATCAACTTATCAAAAGGCAATTCAAATTCGAAATGATTTAATTGATATTTTAAAGAGGAGGATGGGGGTTTAATATTCGAAAATGGGCATCTAGTGATCCTCAATTATTGAACTTTTTCTGGAAGACCACTCCCAGACTGTCATGTCTTTGGACCCCTCGGAAAATATAAAAACTTTAGGAATTCACAGGGTTGCTGTAGCTGATTCAATCACGCATACTGCAATTGTGGCTGATACTAGTGAACCTATTAGTGGCTGATAACCTATTAGTGGCTGATACTAGTGAACCTTTTAGTAAATGTTGAATCCTGTCACAGATTTTAAAACTGTTCGATCGATTGGGACCACTCTGTCCAGTCATAGTGATAGAAAAGTTAATGATCCAACAGCTCCGGAAATTACAACTCACATGAGACACTCTGATTCCAGAGGGTCTCGGGATTTTTGGATTAAGTATTAGAGTCAGTTGCAGCTTCTCAATAATATCGAATTCAGTCGCTGCCTGCTAATCTCAAATTCAATCGAAATTCAGCTGCATGAATTCTGTGACGTGAGCAAGAAGACCTATTGGAGCCTGTTTCTACTTTCGCTAAAATGATCAGCAAGGCAATCATCAAAGTAGCCTCATCTGTTCGAAGTCACGGGTCGCACCTTTGAAAACTACTACTATACCTCGATTAAATCTCTGCGCAGCGAATATTTTATCAAGGATATATAGCATCATTTTCAAGGCTTTTCCTTTGAAGATTGCCAAGGTTCATTTCTGGTCAGCTTCAACCATTATCTAAAATTAGATCAACAGTCCGTCTCACACCTTGAAAATCTTCGTTGCTAATAGAGTTGCTAAACTACAAGCAGCTACTCAGACTCAATACTGTTTTCATCTTCCTACGCAGGATAACCCTACTGACTTACTTTCATGTGGTGAATTGCCTAAAGAATTCCTTCGAAACTGCCTTTGGACTCACGGGCCTCGATGGCTGAGTCAAGACAGAGACACGTGGCCCAAGGTATATTTTCAAAAACACAAGGTCCCAGAAACGAGCATTAATTCCTCAACGCTGTCGTGCAACCGCATTCAGAAAAACAGGTCGGAAAACAAATTCCTTACACGTTTTAGCAACTCAAAAAAGCTAAAAACCGTGATAGCGTATTGTTTACGCTTTATAAAGAATTGCAAAAAAGAAATCTCACAATCAGACAAACGAGCGACCTGTCCACAAGTGAATTGAATAATTCGTATCACCTCATAATTAAAATCACGCAATCGGAAGCTTTTCTGAGTGAACTTCATTTACTTTAAAAAAAGAAAATAGTTGACTTCAAAAGCAGCCTTTTAAAGATGAACCCTTCTCTCGACGAGGAGTACCTAACCCAATTTCATCCGAAAATGCTACTAACTTTGTCGTTGCTAAAAGACAGCCACGCGAACTTTATCATGAAATTGATTTATTCGAGAAAAACAAGGAAACTCAAGCGTTCCTTTCAAGGACGGAGATTAACCGGCGTTATATTCTTCCTCGAGCTCGTCACGTCGGGGGTCTCTGGGAGGCCGAGGTTAAGTCTTTTAAAAATACTTTAAGCGAATTACAAGAAATACCCTTTTAACCTACGAACAGTTTTAAACTTAAGTCGTAGAGATTAAGGCAATCCTGAATTCACGTCCTTTGACTCCCTTGTCCGCCGATGCCAACGGCCTTCTACCTTTAACTCAGGTCATTTCCTGATTGGGACCTCTCTGACGAGCTGTCCACAACGAGACAAGCGTAGCATTCCAGCTAATCGCATGAACTGCTGTGAATTCGCTCAGAAAATGCGCAATCATTTTTGGGACAGATGGCATCGACATTATTTAAGCGAATTAATTTCACGCAGCAAGTGCTATAATAAGCTATAAGCGAGCCTTAAAAAATGTGTACCCACCTCCAATCGGCAATTTCATTTAATCGTTCTTTCATTCACAAATCACGCTTTCTTTGTCCATGCAATCATGTTCTAGGATTTGACTTTGAACTGGAAACTAAGTTTATATTTTGTCTATTGTCCATGTTTCGTATCCTTTAAATAAACTGTTGTATTTTACTTTACTACCATTTTGTATCTCAAACGTGATAAGGAATTTCAAACTCAGTCAAGTTCTAAGTCTCTCAGATTGTACATTCCGTAATAACCATTGGTTTCTATTCAATCGGTTTGTCTGTATAGCTAAGGCAATGGTCGTCAACCGTGGGGATTTCAAATTTATTATTTATGAATTTATCACTTAGACGTGATTCTCGAGCCATCACTAACGATTAGTTCTCAATCTTCACTAATGGTTTTTTAAAGTTTAAACCTTCGGCAAGCCTGAAAAGAAGCGGCACCTTGTCTTAGTTTCAACCAATTATAAGCGAATGTTGTAATTTTCGACACACCCTCTGTACTTACCTTCACCCCCGAATGTCTAACGTTAGAAAACCACAAGCCCAGAGGACAAACTTTTCCTTGTATATAGTCTGAATAAATTTTATATTTCTTGATAAATAGTGGTATGATTTATTTTAACAAGCACATAAAAACACAAACATTCGTACTGGTAATAGAGAGAGAGAAATTTTAAATAAAGAGAGGTCAATGGAAAATGGCGTTTGGCGGGCGAGAGATACGTAAAACAAAATTATCAGTTATGCTGGCTAATAAGCAGCGCGTGGAGGAGGAGAGAGAGAGAGAGATAGGGCACCGCGCTCAGTAACCTCGGCACTGGGCTTCGCTTCCGCCGGGATTTTTCATAGTTTATTTTCCTGAAAACACAGAAATAACGCACTTCGAGTATACAGGTCAAATTTAAGAAGCTCCTGTATTGTCAAATTTGCCTTAAAAATGTATAAAAATTTGTTTATTTATTTTTTAAAGCTTTAGGAACTTATAAGTTCTTAAAAAAATAAAACATTTTCATAAAAGGGGCCGTAAAGTAGTTTACAAGAGCAAAAAATATTCAGCACTACTTCATCTATGATAACGCGCCAACTCTTTTAATGTTTGAAAAATAAGCAGTATAACACCATATAAATAGATTGTACAAAAAAAATGTTTATGAGAAACAATTAATATTTTAAAAGCTAGAGTAGGTAATATAAAATACAAAGGCTCTTTTTTGTAAGTGATAGTGCCGCCCCTTTTTATTTTCGACTCAGCGGGGTTCTACAAGCAGGGTCGTAGTTACTTTTGGCGAAACATAACTGTGCCACCTATAAACCACATGGAGTTGTTAAATTTTTGATGTAAAAAAAATCATCTTTGAGCGAAACAAAAGATTTTTCAACAAAATAGTTACATCTTTCAGATTGAGCTTTAACCAAGTAGATTAAATGTCTATCAAAAAGGATAAAAAAAGCTTTAACAAAATGCAACAATTACAATTACAAGAATTTAACAAAATACAGAGATTTCTATCCAAACAGCTACTTAATTCTACAAAATAGGTTAATTTTGAATTTTCATCAAAAATAGCTGGTTCACGAATTCGCCCTTTCTTTTAGGCCCTAAAAAAGTGTGCCAAAGATGAATTTGATTTGTTTATTTTTTCAAGAGTTATCGTGTTTACGGACGGACGGCCGGACGGACAGACAGACAGACAGACGCAATCGTAAAAACCTGATTTTCGGATTCAGGGGGTCTCGAAACGTGGAGATCCGTTGAAAAAGTGTGATGTCAAATTTCCGACAATTCTAATACTTTCTCAATCATAAATGATGAGAATGTAAAAATTAATTTAGAACAGGAATAAAATTTAAAACAAATATTTCATCAAGAAAAGGGAGTTTTAACTGAAATTATGAATCATAGGAAAAAATTATGTTTATCAAAGTAGTTTTACGTTCAACTAAGTTAAAGATACCAGGTGTATACATATGAAACCGGTATTTTTTCAAGAAAAAAACACATTTATTTCAAGAGAATGATAACAAATATTTTATTCAAAGTATGCGC
>NC_046657.1:4358493-4377245 GCF_010883055.1 Belonocnema kinseyi
TACGCCAATTAGCACAAATGGTAAGTTCCGACAGTGCCTACAAGTGTGCCTACTGGCCGCTAGATGTCAATACCGGTTTCATATGTATACACCTGGTATGTTATTTATGCTTCTAAATGTTCAAAAAATATTAAAAGTACGGTGTCAGTTAGTTCTTTCACGCGTGGCAAAAACTTTAGAAAATCATGTACAACGTTTTGAAATCATATCTGATTTTCTGTAAAATCTATAACAAGATTTTGGAAAATATACCGAGTTTTTTTCTTTGAGAAAGCCTATATTGATTAAATATTCATTAAGGTTAAAGCAATCTAATTTATATTATTATATTAATTTTCTCATATTTTACTCCATAGGCACGCATAACACATTTACAATACTTACGGAACCTGCCTTTGCCACCTGCTTCTATCTTCGACCTGTACTCTAACTTCTCGAGATTTTTTTTCCGTCCTCTCCTTCATCACCCTAATCTCCTATTCTATCTTCTTCAATTTAACTTCTTTTTCCTTTCCTACCGATTGATACTTTCAAATTCAGCATTTTCGTCTCCTTTTTCCATTTTCTATCTCTAATCCTCAGGTTCTCCCTCATACTTCCCACCTGCTCTTTAGTTTCATTTACGCCTTTCCTAAGTTGCCTGATTTTTCCTTTTAGTAACCCTAGTTCTTCTATTTTCAAGCTGCCCTCAATCTTCTTAAGCTTTTTCCCGTCCGTTTCTTCCACATGCTAATCTCCTCTTCCATGTGTTCCACTTTATCTCCTTTTCCTAATGGTAATACTTTCTTTATGAGTTCTTTCGTCTCATTTCCCTATTTCTTATCTGTAATCCTTAAACGCTACCTCATACCTTCCGTCTGTTCTTTATTCTTTTTTACGTTTTCTTCAGTTCCCTGATTTATTCTATTAGTAACCCTAGTACCCCCTTCTTAGACTACCCTTGAATTTTTGGGGGTGAACTTCGTGTTCTATCGCTCTTAATAAAATGACTCTTTACCGCACTTCTTCCCGAACTCTCTTTTCTGCCTCTATTCCTCTTCTCCATTTAGAGATCTTCCCACTTATTTTTAACGTTTCCCTCGTTCCTCGAGTTCCTCACGAGGCTTGATACCAGGCCACACCCTTCCATCCCACGGTATGCCCATTATTTCGTTTGTCTGCCTTTGTTTGGCGTCTGCTTTCATTCATCTCGATGGCACACCAATGCCTTCTGGGTGCACTTCGACACTTTGCCTATGGCGGTGAGCACACAGTGTGCTAACAACAGTGGTGTATTGAAAGTTTCGTACCCGTCTTCCTAACTATCAGCTCTCTTGCTACCTCCCTTCAGCTCTCTAATGACCTGCTCTTCCGTCAGTCACGGGGGATTCTCCATGCAGCACCCACTGCATCAGATAGATGTCTCTAAACTCTGATGCCGCCTATTGTCCGATAGTTTACTGACCACAGATTTGCGTAACTCCTGGACAAGTTAGCTTTAATTTTCTTATTTCACCGAACCTACCTTACATAAATGCTCAACATTTTTTATCTTCCAAACTCACCCCACACACTCTTACTCACCTCTTGGGATTTAACCCTCACACTCCACTTAAACATTAAACATAAATGGTACAAAATACTTTTACTCCCTGTCAGCGAAAACGTTCTCACTGCCTCCACCAGCATGCACGTTCAGTGAACAGAAATATCATGGTAAAACAATCTTTATTAATCACTCTTGAAAAATGAATCTATTTACAATAGTTAGTCAAACAAAACTGGTAATAACTTGTAATATAACACTTACAACTTGTAATATTTTGAGAATATTGCACAAGGAACAGTATTATATACGAGAATATTTTAGTGTTTAATTTTTGTGTAATAAATTATTTGTGTATAGGATTGCGTATTAAACGTAGGTTACTCGAAAAGAATTTCTAATTAAGCGGCGGGAACCTACTGGAACGTCAAGGATTTCATCTCGGGTCAAAACAGTTATCTGGCCGCTTTTCATGTTAATTTTAACCCGTTTTTTAGGGTTATTACTACAAGTATATATTCCAGAGAGAACATTAAAAGTATCCAATATTGCAAATACATCACCATCTGATGTTGATAGTACAATTTGTTCTTTGCTTGGAATAAGCCAATGGACATTATGTCCTATTCTCATTTGAACTGGTTTATCGACAGGAAACGAGTATCTCCGAAGTTCGAATATCCGGGGGGGATTCGTAAGGGATGTAAGCCGAATAAGTCTAAGTTTTTCAAATCCACATCCATGTCCGTCAGGAGAAGGAAGTTTTATATTTGAAGCTATAGACGTGGAAGGAAGATGAGCTTTTTCAGAAGGAGACCTGGATCTAGCACGAAAAGGAAGCTCAGTGGGAGGAGCCCTCGACGTGGTAGGAGAATTACATTCTGCGGGAGAAGAGCTGCGACGGGGAAAGCCAGGAATAGGTTCGCCATTAGGTAAGCAATCAAATTGTAAACTTAATTCTGTAAGAAGAAAGAAATTTAATGAAAAGAAGGCATGACTTATGCATTTTAACAGCGTTTATTTACTTCCGAAATTAGATCTTTGCAAAACAGAAAGAGGAAAAGCAGATGCATATGTGCGCAGCACAATTATGTTCCCATAATATTCCGAGAAATATGATGGGCTTCCACTGAGAAAAAGTACTCTTGAATCAAGAGTACCGGTGCTTTTTAATTCCGCATTATTAATACAATAGTTTATGTCAATAATTCAATAAATTTTGCTTCGAGTGAAATAATTCAGGTTTTCCGATCAAAAGTACAGTACACTAGATTAAAATATTGACGATTATATAAAGTTCCAGCATATAAAGTTAAGAAAAATAAATGCACATTTATTTCGAAAAAAAATGTATTTAAAACGTTAAACGTACTTTTAAATGAACAAAGTATCCATTTATCTTCTAGAGAAAATTATTTTCCCGAACAAAGATACTTTTGATTTGATAGTATCTACTGCAGTTACAATAAATGGCGCTTTCGAATACGGTCAAAAGCATACACTCTCAAATCTACAGCATATGTGATAGAAACGATGAAAAATGAATTTTGAGACATCTGCATATTCTATTATCATATAGGTTATATTAAAATATTTTCGAATCTTCTAAAAAATTTTGAACACCATCAAATTAAGCTGCAAATATATATATTTAAAACACTGAAACCCATTTCTAGACGATGTGATTGGTGTATTAAAATTTGTCTCGAAGTTTAAACTAAGCCATTTGTTAGCGGACAACCGAGAAATACCGAAAAATAAAACTCCAAAAATTATAAAATTTCCGAAATATAAAAATTCCGAATTGAGAAATTCCTGAATAATAAATTGCACTACAGTTTATATTATGACTCTATTCGAAAATTCAATAGGATCAAAATTTCGGACAAAAAATTACCGAATTATAAAATGGCCAAACCAGAAAATTGCAGAATTTAAAGAATCAAAAAAATTGTTTTGTTGAATATTACTTATTTTCTCAAACGGAATTAACAAATACTCTTATCAGAGAAATTTCTTTAATGTTCAAAACAACATAAAATAATTTTAAAACATGTTAAATAACAATAATTAAAAAGAATGCATTTTTGAATGAGCAATTTTGTTTAAGAATGTGAACAGCCTTGAAACTAATTTCTTTATACGATTTTTATACAATTATTGTGATTTAAAATTCAAGAAATAATTTTCATATAGTTTAAACATTGATACAAAATTTATTTGATACAGATATTTTATAATTGTGTTTCTAATAAATAAATGATATTTACTAGAAAAAACCAAAACATTTTTTAATTTGTATCATTCAGAAATTTCATAATTCGAAAGTTTTTAACGGGGACTTTATTATTCGGGAATTCTACAGTCTGGGAAATTTCGCTTTTCGGGATTTTTAAGCCGTCTCCTTAGGCAACATAACTTAAAATTTTTCAAATATATACAAACACTAAACATCTAAAGAAGTAGTGTCAAAATTTGAATAGGCATTGCTAACTAATTGAATTTTGAAACAATGTATCTTTAAAATTCTAGTTTTTATAAACAAATCGAGTGATACAAAAAATAAAAAAGCACAGTTTTTCTTCAATAAAATATCATTATTATGGAAGTATCATTTGTTGTTTCTGGACTAAATATGAACATAAATGGATAGGCAAAAATAAGAAATACTAATAATTATGTAAAAATTGATTTAAAAAAGAATATTATTCATTTTGTACAAGTAATTATTGAATAACTAATCATAGTAAATATTTAAGTCAAAATTAAAAATAAAAACGGAGAAAATAAATTGATTATATTATGCTACTTAGCTCAAAACGATACAAAATATAACATTTTCAAATGTATTTTTTAATTATCCTACAATGTCTGTTTTTAATCATTCATTACTTTTTACAATTAGTAATTTAGTTATGACTTTTAATGTATATTACTATTATAGAAAAATTAACTGGCACTCATTAATGTACTATTAAACTCTCATTCCCAGAAAGGATTCTTTATATCTACAAGTTTTTTACTATAATTGAATTTTTTCAAGTGTACATTAAAGTTATTATACCTTTTTATACTTCCGTTTGAAAAAGAGAAAGGTTTAAACAAATTATCGATATGCAAGCTTTTATCTTTTTCATTTCTTGGAAAGTGTCTAACACCAAAAACATTCAAAATTTGAAAAATACCTTTTTTTAATATTGATTAAGTTTTAAATTATCTAAGTACGTTTAAAAATTTATTTAATGTTCTTAATACATTATAAGTGACATACGTCGTAAAAAATTTGAAATAACGTTTTTCGACAATACAAGGGCAATAAATTACGATAAATTACGATTATGCAAATGAATTAATCTAAAAATGTCTGCATAATATTTATTTCCCAATAAGTTTACTATTTTAGAGGGAAAAAATTGATCGTGCGGGGCATTGAAAATGATTATTTGACATATTTTTAAAACGAAAAAAAGAAAAAAAAGAAAGTTGTCAAATGAAAGATTTGAAATGCCGATAAATTGGTCGTTATATTGGCCCTTTACCACCGGGCCAATGACGCAGGCTATAAAGAGCAGCGCGTAACTGGATTGACATTTGGCAGCCCCAGCGACCGTGATTTTCATAAGTTACGTAAAATAGTCGGCTTCGACTCGCACATTGCTGTTGCAAAAATGTCGCAGGACATGCGCTTCAATTTGATTTCTGTCACTCATAGTTCAAGTAATGCGTTGCGTAATCAGGTTCTGACAGAGTAAATTGTCATACCTGTCACTTTTTAAGGGAAATTCGGTCAATGATTCGTGAACAACATTATCATGGTCCAGAATGGAAGTCTCGACCACAGGGCACTCATCAATGATGTTACCTTCGAGTATTTATACTTTCTGTACCAGCGTCTGGGTAAAGGACTTACCACCCACCATATTTCTGACCCCCTACGCATTAAGTTTCCAATTCCAACACGAGTTCGTGGGCCTAAATCACCTGAACAATGGGTGCTTCACTCTGTCGACAACTCACAATTGTCTCTCCATTTTATCGACGAGATGTGACGTCGCCATATCTACCGACCACCTTATGGTATGGACACCTAGGATAAGTCCAGTAACTATTTCACCTCCACAGTTACTGGCTATGGCCAGAGCCGACGTTGGGCAATTAACTCCCGCAGTATGTCGCCATCTTTGTCAACCTGCGAGTGGCATGTCAGGAAGGTGTAGCACCACGAAACAAAACCCTGATCTTAAGAACTCGGCTTAGCCAATGTCACATAAACACGATTAAAGACTTCATGGAACCAAGCCCCGGAATGTAAGAAAGTACTGAAACGTAAGCACACGCGTGCCCAGGTCATGTCGAGTTGGGCTAAAACTTCCTGCTTGAAGTTGAACCTCGGAAAAATTACCAGGGCTCGTGAAACTTTCACATTGTTAAAATTTTACGGGGCTTGGGATCTAATTTTATTGTACGAATACTATGATTAGTTACGTTAATCATATTCGGCAATGGGAAATAGTTCATAGTGTTAGTCTGTGACTATTTCGTTCACAGTCCTACTGGTAGGTGCGCTTGACTATTGAGCACGGCAAAACTTATTTTCATTCTCAGTTTTAGGATTTGGCGTATAAAGTTATAGCCTGGACTTTATTAACCTGAAAATTGCCACGAAAGTCGGCCATAGTCTGATTAATCATTATTTTAGATTACAGATTTCACGGTAGGGTTTCTGTGAGCACGTGTTTCGCAATTTGATCACGCGGTTAGCTTTAGGTCTGTTTTCGTGCAGAGCAAAACGTAAATACTTTAAATCAGTCAAAATTCATCAGTAAGCGTTTTATGTATCAAGACTAGTCTTCATTCAATTATTTTTTTAATCTTCAATCAATTTTATTATTCGTAATTATTTTTAAATTTTATATTTATTCTGCAGAAATTACGGATTTTCCTGCCATGGTTTGAGCTCAGGAACTTTTGACACATTTCAAGTCCCACGAACTTTTTGCCAATTAAGCTCATTATTTACAGTAAAAATTGTTCTCAGTCATAGGGATTGTGCAGTTCCTAGTTTTCCCGGTAGTTGCGCTGCGACTTTAGGTTTTGTGAACGCACCCTGACGCAAGCACCCTGCGAGTTGACAGTCTTGGCGCGCTCTCACTTTAGTTCTTGGTCAGCTCTGGAGTACACGAGGAATTTTTGCGTTGTTGAAGCTGTGGTAATTGTCGGACATTAAGGAAAAAGATTTACAGAGAAGCTGTACCACGTTGTAAAGTGGAGAAAAAGAAAATCAATCCAGATGCTTTCTCATTTCATTTACCTGATTTCGAGCTCGCACGAGATCTCCAAGGTAATCCTTTTGTTAGTTTGGCGAGTGACGCAAGGATAGAATTTGTCCATTGGCCCATTGCCTCGCTTGACCTCGTTATTCATAGTTTTCTTTTTCTAATTAATTATTTGTAAGACAAGTCAGTGCATAGGCTTTTCGCAATAGATTTAAATTTGTGATTTCATAGCAAATATTTTACCAGGCTTACTGATGGGTAAATTTCTAGACCTCTTTTCGCCAAAGAGGGGCCTGGCTGGCGCCCACAACTGTTCAAGCCTATTCGATGGAAGTTTCAATAAAATCTTTTAAAAAAGTAAGAGAATATTGAATAAAAACCAGTACCTTGTCGAGTACAGAATCATAAAAAACTGTCAAACGACAGAGGCCTCGAGTGTGATAGCATGTTGCCAGAAATAATCCTCTCGAGGCTTGCAAATTGTAGCGCCGCCAATCCGAGCCGCCGCCAGACTGGAGGGAAACATTAGAAACTTTTAAGACACGTGCAAGTGTCTTCGAACTTTTTTTATTATGTTTATTAGGCACTCTTAGGGCCGGAGGGCCCGACAACCACACTATACCAACCACACAATCAGCACACAAGATTCATGACTAGATGGTCGTGAATCATTAAAAAAAAGAAGAAAACACAAGACTTCACTTCATGTTGACAGGAGGAAAACACGGCCACATAGAAACTCTACACCGGCTGTTAGTGTTAACTGTCAAAACACTATCGGTTGATACCTTAAAGCGCGCTCTACGTATAGTAGGTGTGCCGAACTGAGTGATTCGTCGCGCATGTGTCGCATATGAGTAGAGTAGTGAGTTAACATGGCGACCTCTGTAGAACACTCTAAGGCGAGCGACGGGGGGACCAGCGAAAATGGTTACTCACTATGGAAGACTCAAATTTAAGTATGCCTTCACACGTTTAGTTGCGTAGCATAGTCGTCAATCTAGGTGCGTACTCTATGGCCTAGCCACCAATTCTGTACTCGGCGTCATTAATATTCATTCTGTGTTCGACGCTCATACTGTGTACCTGAGTGAAAGGCGAATTAGAAGACTGGCAAATCAGCTCTGAATGCCATTTTACTACTAAGCGTGGAAGTCCAGGAAGGAGACGTTGTTCGAGCCCATTAATATAGTCGATTCTGATGTAAATGTTTATGTTAGTGTCAATGTGAATTGTGATTCAGGGCGTGAATTCTTTATTTGGCGGTGAATTGTAGTTTGAGGGTAGCCTTCCGATTTATTTTCCAACATAGGAAGGCAGCATCACTCCCAAGGTCGAAAAAGGTTAGCACCATTTTGGGAACTACCGGCTCTAAATTATCAGGGACACTATTCATACTATTTTGTTAGGAAGTTTGAATTTATTAACCACCATTATTTTGAAGCAGTGATCATTGGCCTAGGAAGAGCCAATAGCCTGGTAGCTTAAAACCACCTTTAAAAGGTGTAACCAGGCGTTACAAAAATGTAGAAGAAAAACAAGAGGAAGCATTTATCTTTCACAGAGAAAAATAAGCATTTACACGAAGTGAAATCAGGTGCTTCAAAACAGTCCTTTTTACAGAATTTTTTTTTACCAGGGATTTCAAAAACCTTTAGAAGAAAAATCTGTCTAAGTAATTCGAAAATCTTTTAATTAAAAAATTTTTCAGTTTTATTGTTTAAATTTTTTATTTAAAGAATTTGAAAATGCAGGCTCGAAGACTTGAACAATTGAAAATTAGATTTATTTGAAGTTTAAAATTTGCAATAAAAAAAGGTATCATTAAATATTTATTTAAATATTTATAAGTTGCTCTTGACAAAATTTAAATTTTTTAATTGTCAATGTTTCCATCTTAAAATTGCTTAAAAGAATAGAATTTTGCAAAGTTTAAACTTCATTGATTGATTCTTCAATTTAGTGCACTGAAAATGATAATGTGGACTTATATAATATAAAGTGTTACTACCTTCCATTTTATACATATATATTTGAGCATTCTAATACAGAGCTTTTTAATTGAAAAAAGTTAAATTTTCAATTTTGAAATTTTAAAATTTAAGAGATCCAGTTTGAATCCTCTAATTTTCAGTTCTTTTTTATTACTTCAAATGGAAAAATGCTTAGCCTTAGAGTTCAAATTTGTTTATTTTATTAACAATGAAAAATGTCTTTGATGCGAGAAATAAATAGGAAATTAATGGTAATTTTTTTCTTTTATTAAAATGGTAACTCTAATATATGTACGTATATACTTAAAAATCCGTACTTAATTTTTTCGTTTGGAAGACAAATATTTTCAAGTACAATATTTCATTATAAAACCAAAATGGCAAAAATAAAAAAAATTATTACGAAACTCCAACAGAAATGTTTCACACGGCCTTGATTGTTTATGGTTTGGCGAGTCCCGAGGTACTACGAAGGAGAAGAAGGGTACTTCCGAAATGGCTTCTAAAGCGAGACTGCACTCTAATTCTTTCTAGATTAAGAAGTCTACTTTAGGTTCTTTTTTTGGTTGAGAAATTTCATCTTATTTGGTTAAAAACTCCAAGATTTATTTGAAAATTTAAATATTTTGTGGAAAAATTAACTACAGTCAAACCTGAAATTAATGTCAGTTTTGGTATTGTTCGTGGCATTAAATCCAGAGTCTCGAAACTGTCCCGCAACTCCTGAAATTCTTTCTCACTGCGCGGCGTCAATTCTCGGAAACATCAAATGGAGAATCACAAAATCTAGCTCTGAATGTATTTCTTTACAAATACATATTTTTTAGTAAAAAATTAATCTAATTGGCTAAGGATTCAACTATTGAGTTGAACATTCTTCTTTTTCTTTGAGTTCAAGTGATTGAAAATTCTTTTTTATGGTTTAGGGATTAAGGAGGGGGTGCAAGGATCAAAAGGCAAAGGAGTTAGGAGGACAGATTGGTAAGACGTGATCAGCCACGAAACTTGGTTAAAAACTTATCGCTTTTGTTGAGAGCTCAACAATTTGGTTTATAGTACGTTTTTCCCTTGAAAGTCCAATTGTTTGGTTTTTGATAAAACTGTCTTGTTCAAAATTCAGTTTTTGTTGTTAAATTTATCTTTTTAGTAGAGATTTTCTGTTTGTTAAAAATCCAATTAATCCTCTTTGAAAATGCAGTATATTTCAAGTTTAAGTATTAGGACTTTATAGCGTCTCATATTAAATTAAATATGATGTTCATGTAAATTTTATTTATTAATTCTATTTTCCCGAAAATTCATCATATTAACGTCGCCTCACTTGAATATGTATTTGGCAGGTTAGCAACTGAACTCACTCAAAGCGTGAATAAAGTATAATAAAGTTACGTTACCTTCTGAATTTCAAAAACGTATGGATTCCATTTTATCAAGAACTGTTTTACAAATTTCAGTATTACATTCCGGAGTTTGAAAAAAATGGGATTTGCTGCCAATTCTGCTTATTTTTATTTGATAGCTTTATTTGTTAAGGGTAATGTGACAAAAAAGTTATCCTGTTATAATATTTGGATTAAGAGTCAGTAGTACGTCGAAGGAAAGCATTAAGTACAATTATTAACACATTTTAAAACCCTACATATTTACAAATTGTTTAGTAAACATGACTCCATTTATGCACTTTTTCAATTAATTCTTTATACATACCATAAATATATCTATTTTCGGTAGATTTGCGATATTGGCTTTTACGAAACTCTCCTTTGACATTTTTTTAAGCAATATTTTGCGTCTTCTATTTTCTGTGTACACATAACCAAAAAGAAACATCGGCACAGAAAAAGAAATTTGAGAATCAATGACACATGAGCTGTGATTGGTGGAAAATCCGACCCCTTTGACGTCAAAGGGGCCCTCCAATCGACATCGTGATAGAAAATTCATTATTTAACATTAAATTAAAAATAGTGAACACTATGTGAAACATATTTTACAGGCGTTTTAAAATTAGAATTTTATATACTATAAGATCCATTTATTGGAAAAATGATATCTGATTTTGGAAACAACCCTATTGTTATTTTTGAATAGCTTAAAAATGTTTGAAAAATAAAGATATATCATATATTGTTATATTTACCAATAGAATTAAGGATAACCGTCGACGATAGAACGAGAGATACTATAGTCATTATCTCTGAGGCTAAATTAATTAATTAAGTTGTACAAAATCTATTTAACGTTTTACGATATTCGTTATCTCACACTTTTTATACGCCTCGAACTTGTCCTTGTGCGATATTTATAATCATTATATCAGTAAAAGGAAAATTTTATCACCGGAATCATGTTAATTTTGGGGCCAATAAAGCGAGCTTGTGAAATCGTTCTTTGCCAACAAACTGAATCCTAACTGCAATTTTTGAAAACCGTTTTCCACATAAAAAACTTTAATACCTGTTGAAGAAATAGTAAATGAATGAATTACATCAACAGATCTAACTAATATAAGGATTTGTAGATTTACTGGTTGAACCTAAAGATTATGAACATCTAATAATCGAAATGAATTTAAAATATATGAATCTCTTAACATAGAAGACTCAAAATTTACATTTTCAAAATCAGGAATTGCGTATCCACAACATCAATTCCATCTTCACTTTTTATTAGATTGGGAAAGTTCATTAAACATAAAAGTCATACTAAAAAATTATTTAAATTTCCTTTAGTCCCATTTATTTATTTTTCTAAACAGATAATATGACACTTGAATGTTTTTAGCCAAACGATTTTAATTAATCGCAAACCTGTTTAAAAAGGAACCTTTTTGGGCTCACTTATGAGACAGTCAACAGATGCGAAAGATTAAAATTGATGAATTTCGCCAATGAATTGATTCAATATGGTCACATGGTCCTGTTGTAAGCTCCCAGTCAAAACGAGGTCAATCAAACCTATGACCATGTCTCAAGACCATGAGATAGGTGGCCACTCTCATTGTCAAAGATATATTTATTTATTTTATAAAAATATAGCTTCTATATATCATCGCCTTGAATCATGGCGTCTTTATGATATCAACAATCCTCCATCTATTCTAGAAAACAACCACCGCGCCTTTGGTTGTCAGAAATTTCACCTTTAGTCTTACCAGGTGCATGCCTGTCAGCAATCTAAGCGTCGATATATTCGAGGACTATTTTCTTGTTTATATAATTTATTCTTTAAAGTGTACGCTAAACTACAGTCATAGATGATGTTTTCTGCTGATTAGATTGTCAGTCTTCAGCAGTGTAGCAGTGGATGGAAGTTCATATGTTTCCATCTATCCATTCTCGGCCTTCCTCTATGTGATATTTTGCAGTACCCCGAAACGATTCTATAGTTGTCATCTGAGCAAAGCCTCAAAGCAACAACGTTTTATGGCGTGATTTTCTCGCCGAGTTCCTGTTGAGTCGCTTTTTCAACCTCAGCTTATCGGTCGCACCTACAAAAAGGTATGTTTAAGGTCGTCAACAGCTTCCCCTGTACAGTAAATACATTTTGGTTTTTCATTTCTCCTAATTTTGTGCTGGTGTGAGTACAACATCCCGTGCCCACTTAGGAACTGGGTTAGATAGAAATTTACTTCACCGCGTTCTTGTGTAGACCAAATTGCTATGTCCCATATAAGACGTTTGATCGACTTGCGTTTTTTCTTAGTTACCCAGAGATGGTTCCACTTGGAGAGGTCCTTCTTTTTACCTCTTCGATCAAATAAAAGATTTCTTCTACTCTTCTTCGTTTACATACCCGTTTCCGCTCGGCATGTTTGGATGGATATTGAGTCTGCCCAATCTTCAGCTTCGTAGAGAAAAATGGAATGGATCACATTCTTCAACGTCTTTCACGTGCTCCATGGTAAGGACCTCGTCATAGTATACGTTCCATAAATTCGGGCCCAACGCAGAACCCTGAGCAACGCCATCAGTAATCTTCCTGAGTCTGACGCCATTAGTAATGAGGTAGTATAAACTATACTGTCGTGCAGGTAATTGTTAATCACCCTTCTGAGGTACTCTAACGTCGACCTTTAATAGGACGCACGCCTTCTTTTGCCTCTTGTTTCCTTTCCAGCCTTTATTGGCTTTCTGGACTATTTCGCACATTGTACATGCAATAAAATTACCCTTTATAAAGCTATGTTGTTTTTTGATAAAACTACCGAATGCATCCACTGCTGCTTGCCTTTGTCAAGAAGAACAAGTCGTTCTACCTCCCGACGGTGAGGAAAATGCCTGCTCTTAAGCAAACATTGTACATATCAAGTAAAAAGTTCG
This sequence comes from Belonocnema kinseyi, assembly GCF_010883055.1. Lineage (NCBI taxonomy): Eukaryota > Metazoa > Arthropoda > Insecta > Hymenoptera > Cynipidae > Belonocnema > Belonocnema kinseyi. The sequence goes on from NC_046657.1 coordinate 4,371,611, forward strand.
GATATTCTTTTTTTATTAACACAATAACTTTGGATGGGATAGCATCAGGTCCTGGTTCGTTTATGTTGTTCCTTCTGTTTATCACTTTACAGAGCTCCTCTGTCCTATCGGTGCTCGGTTTCCCAGTCGGCCAGAGATTATTTGATAGCCCTTCCCCCAGGTATCTTTGTTAACAGCATCACACATAATTTTTCTGAAGCGAAGTTTGCTTTCACGAATAGCATCATTTAGCTTTTTCTTCCCTGATTTATACTCCTTATTTTTCAGTTGTACGTCTGTTCTTTGGTTAGCCCCGAGGGATCTCTGCCATTACTGTATGCATTTCTTTCGCAGTTTGGGTATCTCCAGTGTCAACTAGTACGTAGGCGCTCTTCTCTGCTCGTCTGTTCTCCTAGGCATCTATACATCGCTGACTTTGGCCCTTCTTAATTAACGTCACCTTTGTGGCCTGTTACCTCTGATCTCGTCACCTTTCCACTGACATATCACAAAGTATATCTTCCTGGTTCAATGTATGAAGAAGGTTTTCAGTGTCAAGTTTATTAACGTTCCAGCCATTCTGGAATATCTGCTTCACGTTTGTTTTATTAGGACTGTTTCTAATGGCCATTTTAAAGCAAAAAGTAAGTACAAAAGTAAGTTTAAAGGTGTTCTAAGAATAACTAGCCCGATCTAAACATCTTTCGTAGAATAAGAAAATTTTTTCAAAACCATTGGCGCACCATTTCTGTTTCAAGCTGGACACAAGTGCAAATCATTAGGATCCAGTGAAGAGTATGTTAAAAAACGTTAGTTTGAAATAAAAGATTAAATATTAGGGAACTCGAAAATTAAAATTTTTTAATTAAAGCCTATGAAATAACATAAGTTATTGCTGCAACTAATGTAAAAATGATACTTTTCACATAAAAATGTTAGATTTGTGTATTTACTAATATATTTTATTATGAAAATATCGATTGTCAATTTATAGCATTTCTGGACACCACGTAGAATTTTCCTAGCTTATTGCTGTAATTTCAGATAAGAAACAGATTTGTGTAATTATACAAAACTTTGGAATATAACAATTCAGTAAATTACAAGATTTATTATTCATGTCTATTCACGTGTACTGGGCTAAAAGTCAAATTTTTGTCAATGCACGATTTGAAAAAATCAGTTAATTTTTACCAAATATAAATTTCATACAAGGACAAGCTCGATGCTTACATAATCAATGACATAAAGTCCAGAATACTTATATACATGACCAAAGAAGCAGAATTATCATTCATTATACTCCTAACCAAATTTTTCATCACTGAATTAAATTTTGTTTCTATATCACAAAAAATGAGGATCTTTTCTACTCTTGACCTACTATTGGCGGTTATCCTTGATTCCGTTGGTAAATATAATAATATATCTTTCTTGTTGAAATTATTTTTATGCTTTTCACAAATTAAAATTCATTTTGCTCAATCTTTATTGTCCCTAATTGCTAATTCTTCCAAACTCTAAATAAATTTGTCTGGAATGAGTAGGAATTAAATCTGATTTTCTCTTAGGAGAATCCATAATGTGTATGCTATTAATATAGAAACTTAAAAGGTTCTTTATTAATAATATGAAAAGAATTCTGTTTCGAATAATCAGACTTCTAGTTCTTTCAACTAGAATAGAGACTTTAATATTCCTTTATTATTAATTCTTGTTAAACGTATTACAAGTTTCTGGTTCACTATTTTATTCTTGTTCTACTTATTTTTTTCTGATACAATCAACCATAATATTTAACTATACAATTTTCACGTACAATATGAAAACAAACAAGGATTTCTGATTAGAATAACCAGAAAGTTTATTTATAATCAAGAAAGATAAACTTTAAACCAAAAAGTTAAATTTCCTAGCCAAAAGACATTTTTTTAAGTCAAAAGGATGCATGTGCAAAAAACAAACAAACGTGTCAAGTAATGCTTTACCTTAAATTCTCACTTTTTGAATGCACGAAGTTGTTGCGTTTATTTTTAATTCTATAAATATAAATAATTGTTTGAAACGAAATTATTTTATATAGCATTGATTTTGATTAGATTGTTTTGATGAATAAAAATCTGTTACTGACTTCTACCAGTGTTTTCGCGTATTATAACTTTTACATCATTCAACGGATTTTGATACAGACCTGTCTCCTCATCAGTTTTAATTTTCTCACAAAAGATAATAGAAGCTAGACAAATCGATATATTTCTTTTTAAAGATTCCCCGGATTCAGAATCAGCGACATTAAAAACGAATAAAAATGTGTCCCTTGTTTGGTAGACAAGCCCTTTGATGTTTTCGCGTTCCTGTGCACCGGGAGACGAAAAAACATTGAAAAATTTTTGCCCATTAGACGGGACAAACATTTCCTGACGTTTCTGGGTCGCTAAACCGAATCCCAGGTTGTTTTGACTCGGTCAGATTGACTTTTTCTGAGGCTCTTTCTATTTTTTTCCTAAAGATGACGAAACAACAAAAATATCAGCAATTTGAAGACAGTTGAATCATAATTTTTCAACCAGTTATAATCATTGTAGTGAAAATATTTTAAAAACATACAAAAAAAATTGTAAAAATAGAAAAAATTTGATATGAAACAAAAAAATTCACAGAATATAACTAGGAAGCAGTCACTTTAATTAATATTATTTTGTGAAATTTTTAAACCTTCATATTCGTACATTTTTTTGGTAGTTGAAAATTTCGGGAAAAAATTCCTCGATTTTAATTATTATTTTTTTATTATATTTAACTACCTTTTGGAGTAGGGATTATGTAAATGCATGTCATATAAAGAGCCAGAACGTCATAGCAGAGTTTTTTTTAAATTTTAATTAGAAGGCATGTGATATTTTTACCCGTTAAATTTTTATTACTTTAAATTTAAGTTGTACGCTGAATATTACAGGATTTTATATTTTAATTTATGAGATAAGATTATGATATATGATACTTATATTTTCAAGTTCTGCTCTAAAATTTAACAGATTTTTATCTTTTTGTATGTGAATCATTTCTGAAGTCCATAGTAGCCACTTCAAAATGTGATGAAATGTAACGATTAAAATCCAGGACTTTTATTTGCGCATTTAATCCTCATTTATTAATTTCTTATAAAGGTGACATTTCAGCATAGCACTGTACAGTTCATCAACTCCATTTTCAGAAACAATTTTTTCCATTATTTTATTTGTGACATTTAATTTAATTTCAGGAAGGGTTAGGAATAGTCCATGCAGGTAGAGAAGTATCGTTATTAGGAAGGGGAAAATAAATGGTTATCATATTAACTGGTTGAGAATAGTGGCGGTGCTTAAAGATCAACGCGAGAAGGGAATGTCACTCTGTGTGAATTTGTCACGTTTCCATTGCAGAACATCTGGTTCAGTTAATCAGAATATCTGGTTATATGGACTGGTATATTGTATTCATAAAATACCATACAACTATCTAGTACAAAATTAAGTCAAATTGTCAACATGAGCAAGTAAGAAAACTATACACGTCTTACATAAAACGCTTAAGCCTCTCTTTCTTTTTGCAGAATTAGGTTTGCAGTTCGACTGTTTACCTAATGGTGATCCTATTCCTAATGTTCCTCGTGGCGCACTTGCTTCTTCTTCCAAAACAAAAAATTCACCAGAAGGACCTCTTCCTCCTACCGAGCCTTATCTTCGTGTCAGATCTCGATCTCCTTCTGTCATGCATAATGCTACTATAAGGCTTCCTTCTCCTGAGGGACATGGATGTGGACTTGAACAACTTAGATTCATTCGGCTTATTTCCCTTACCGAACCACCCCTGATATTCGAACTACAAAGATACACTTTTCCCGCCGATAAACCAGTAGAAATTCGAGGAAATGCGAATGCATTTGAGCTTATTCCAAATCGAGAAAAAATAGTATTAGTTACATCTGATGGTGACGTATTTGCAATATTGCTGACGCACGATATTCTTGCTGGAATTTATACGTATAGTAGGCGCACTAGAAGACGGGCGAAAATAAACATGGAAAGTGGCAAGGTCACCACATTGACCCCAGAAGAGATCACTGCAACTCCAGTAGGTCCCAAACGGACAATCAGACAGTATTTTCGAGTCAGGCGTGTAATAAACATGTAAGCCACAGCTCTCCAGAAAATTAATTAGGTAACTTAGTAACTCAGAGACGTGTTCTGTATCCGAATAATTATAATTAGTCTGATAGAGAATTATTATCGATTGGGAAGGTGGTGATGCGTTCTTGAGAAATGGAGCACATTCCGTACGAAGGATTGCATTAAAAAGTATTAGATAGCAACATAGGCTTATAAGGGCCAAGAATTTTCATGGCCAAGTTGTCATCCTTCTTTTCAAAATCAAGTTAGGGGTTTCAGTTGAAAGCGATCAGAATTCCAAGTGCTCCTCCTGAACAATTGGAAGTCAACTTTAGAGGGAGAGAACCAAACATATTTTGTTCTCAGATTTTTAACTAATTTTTGTTAATAATATCGGAGAAACAATAGCATTTCCACATTGCGTTAACGCGAAAAATTGTATAGCTTCTCTTCTTGGAGATTTAGTAGGAGACATTGCAAATACCACAACATGGAACTAATTCCAATAAAAATATTAGGATACCACAAAGACAAGGAGTCATGCAAAAAAATAAACCAAAATTATTCACGTAAATATTTTTATTCATAACAACTATTTCGAAAGTTTTAAAAAATTACTTTTAGCAGCCGAATAAATTGTTTATAATGTATGGATGTGTCTGAAATAAAATTATTCTAGACATTGTTTAAACGAGTACCTAATTAGCCTAAAAAATAGGCAAGAAATTTCGAATTCATTCCACAAATAAATCGATCCCATTCATGAAAAAATTAGGCAAAATGTACATTTATTTATGAAACTTGTTTCAACAATTAACACGTTTTGGTCACTATAAAAACTATGACCACAAGGTGTCTTCCAAGACATTTCAAGTTGATACCGCCAAAAAAATCAATCCTATTCATGAAAAAATAGTTACAATTTGCATTTGTTTATAAAGATTGTTTGAAAAAGTCACACTTTTTTGTCTCTATGAGAAATATAACCGCAAGGTACCTTTGGCAAGACATTTTAAGTTGATTCCGCAAAAAAATCCTTCCTATTAATGAAAAAATGGTTAAAATGTGCATTTGTTTATAAAGATTGTTTAAAAATGTAATATTTTTTTGTCGCTATAAAAAATATGACTGCAAGGTGTCTTTGGCAAGACATTTCAAGTTGATTCCGCAAAAAATAACTCCTGTTCATTAAAGAATGGTTAGAATGTGCATTTTTTTATAAAAATTGTTAAAAGAATTAACATTTTTTGGGCACTTTGGAAAATATGACCGGAAGGTGTCATTGTCAAGACAATTCTAGTTGATTCCGCAAAAAAATCAATCCTATTTATTAAAAAAATGGTTAAAATGTGCATTTGTTCATAAAAATTTTTGAAAAATTACCATGTTTTGGTCAATATGGAAAATATGATACGAGGGTAGTTCAATAAGTCCTTAGAATGAAGTATAAAAACAATTTTTTTGGGTAAATTTTTTTTTATTTTTCAACATAATCTCCTTGGAGCTCT
>NC_046657.1:4377345-4384982 GCF_010883055.1 Belonocnema kinseyi
GAGTACTTGCTTCTACGGGCCTTCCTGAACGTGGTTCGTCACTTATTGATGTACGACCACGCTTAAATTCGTTTACCCAGTTATAAACCGTTGCTAAGGCAGTTTTAAATTTGTATGTTAAATAACAAATTTTTGTTGCGTTGAAGTCGGTTGATTTTTGTTGAAAAAAGGCTGTGTACTAGCATGGGAACTCTGAGTTGAGTGTACGAGAGAAGAAGAAATATGATAAGCACGCCCAAGAAGGTATACCTTGTTAGTGACAAAATAAATCTTGTCAGCCGATCATAGGTGGAATATTTTCAGAAAAAAAGGGTACGTAGTAAAAAAAATGTTTTAAAAATTGCCTGGGAGAAAGTCATCATCAGGGGACCGTCACCTTCGGTCAGATATTGTCTAGAAAACGCTACCCTTGCGGCGTGCGGTAGTTTGTCGAGCGGACGGTTTTTGGCCTCGCGAAACCTTCCCATTGTTAAAGATTAGACACGGCGGAGAAAAATCCGTAATTTGGACAACATTAAATAATTCAAATTGAATATACTGCATAAGCCTCGTTATATTATCCGCAGTAAATAAAAAAAAGGTGATTAAAATCGGTCAATATTTTCAATCTCAGTTGATCTTTAAAGCTTTATCTACCTGACTGTTTTACAAATACAGGCATACCGTACAAGTTATAATTGTTAACAATAGTTTTTAATAAACCAAACGTAAGAAGTGGAAATAAAGTTGAAGACGTTGAAAATGCTCTTTTTCAATTTTCGTCGGTTCGAAATATATGGTGGCGATAATTTCAAAAAATACTTGATATCAAGTACAACTTTGCATTGCAATATCTCATACTACTAGAAAAAGTAGTTTTTGTTATAAGAATCTTATTTTTTTATTGTTAAATAATCGTTACAAGCCGGGAAATTAGTCTTCTAAAGTAGGGTAACTTTGAGCAAGTATGTTTTTAATATCAATATCAATTATTAAAATTTGATAGTCCTTCTACCTTACTTACTTACGAATCCAGGCATACCCCAGACATATCCCTGGCCAACTTCTGGCGTAAGTTTCCGTAAGTTTTTCATGAAGGATCTTGCGTATTAATTTTCTAAATTTTAGAAATAATCATCACAAAGAAACAATTGTTGTAATAAAAATTTTATTTGTGAAAATCGCTGCGTTGGGATGCCAAATTGTTCAAAATGTATAGAATTTATTTATACTAAAATTATGAATAATGGATTGTACACGTAATAGAGTGGTTCGAAAAAGTTATCTCGACAAATGTCCTTAGTACATTTTCACAAATGAAATGTGCCCTTTGAAATTATCATATTTAATTGAATCGGACATAACTTGGTGTGCGTCAGGTGAACGAGCTGATTATCAGTTGAAACAGTAGTCGTAAAACAAAGTTGACGTAAAAAAGAAACAATATATTTTACAGAAGGATGATCTAAAAAATAACATTTTATGTAATTTCAAAGCTTTTGCAAAAATTTAGGATGAACAATGTTCTAGAATTGCTGGAGGTATGAAACGATTTTACAGGACGTACGAGGTTCTAAAAATATTTCAAAAGATTTTAAATTATCTAATAAGATTTTGAAATGCTGTCTATGATTTTGCGGGATTTAATTACTATCACTATACTTCCATACATTTTCCATTCATTCATAAAATATAATTTAAATATTTTATGATATTTTTAAATAGTCCATGGCATTTCCAAGATATTTAAATAATTCCAAGGAACTTTTAAGGGCTTTGATAATTTTGTGGGGTTTTGAAATTTTAATTGATTTTACAGAATTGTTTGATAAGACATGAGGGCTTTCGTAGTGTTTGAAGATCTGAAGAGATTGCAAATATTTTTCACAATTCATTTGGAATTCGCCCTGAAATCTTATTAATTTATTGCAAATCCTATTCTGTTCTTTTAATTTCAGTTGAGTTCTTCTTAATTTACTCAATTTTACCTAATTCAATTACTTTTTCCATATTTGTGAATTGTTTGCTTGAATTGTTTCGAATTTCTTCTTAGACTATGACTTGTTGTCCCTCCTAATCCATTTGGGAGGATCGTTACTTCATTTTCTTGTCCTTCAAGTGACGTTGTTCTCTGCTTCCGGATCATTATTAGAATGTGGAGAATCTTGGAGTTTCTGTCTTTTCCATTAGGGATTTTTGGTTTTTACTTTTTTTCCAAACCGATTGAGATTTTTACACGTTCATTCTTCGGTTGAGATTCCTTTAACGGACCCTTCATCCGCTCTGTCTTTTCCGGAGGATCTTTTATAACTCCTTTCTCCAGTCGCTTCGAAAACTGAGGATTTACAATTTCTGAGAATAGGCAGTCCATGTAGAATCTACAAGTTCATAATAAAAATTATATTAATGATATGTACGTTAAGTCTACTCAACGTATTATTGATCCACGTCACATCTCACTGGTGAAATTACCTGACGAGATGTTCCTTCATCCTATTTACCCAAAAATCATCGTCTGGTTCGATGACCTCGTGGGACAGGAAATTCTTGCTGTATGTTACAAAGTAGCAGCGTGTTTTTCTTAGTAATATGCAGCTGTCCTTGGACTTGGTAATAATGATTACTGTTTGGGCGCAGCAATGGTTGTCCATTCATGATGTCACAATGGTCCAACTGTAAGGAAAATTAAAGATACAAACAATTATGCGTGATTCAATTTCCTTGTCATAAAAACACTTATATTTAACAAGTCGATTTTGTACCTTTTTATTCAAGATAGCTTCAGCAAGACTTTCGTACTCGTCGGCAGAAGGTGCGCATTTCACTCATATTATTGCATCATCTCCAACAAGTCCATCTATTTTCGAGAAACGAAACAGAATAATTATTAATTGCGTGACGTGATAATAATCGTACTAAAAAAATGGTACTAATCATACTCCGAATACAGAATACTGTACATAGAATTTTTTCATGAAGTGGTGGGCCTCATCTTGCAAATTCTGCCAGTAGAGAAGCTGTCGCATGAATTTTCCGATGCATTATCCACTCTTTGCTAGTCGCTTGCTGAACTCTTACTTCCTGGATTTCTGTCAGTTCTTCTGCGGTCTTCTGGAAATTATTTCGCAGGAAATCTTCTTTTCTGACTTCAAATTCTTCGGGTGTCATATCCTCGGCATCTACGTGTCCAGTGTTCGCAAGCTCCTCTAAGACTTCTTTCTTGCGGATCTCCGTTATCCTACGCAGCATACGCATGTCAGCAGCTTTTTGGTTTCTCGCAATGTGGCGTTTTGTATACTTTCCTGGACTGTTTTTACTCAGCATAGCTTTGTGCACGTTGCGGAGAAATTCCCCGTTACTTACAGCATTTCCGAAAAGATGATCTACGACAGCCATTATGTCCTTGTACATGGAATCTGTTCCTGTAGATGATTTTATAGTGGGTATCCAGATTTTTTCTTTTTCAGTTGATCCCTTGCAGAAGTACCTCTCACATTTTTCATGATCTCTGAATATGTGATGTATACTATTCTTGTTACCATTCTGGAGATTCACAAACATTGTGGCTGCATTGTTTTGCTATTGCCCATACGGAGCAATAGCGATTTCTTATTTCAATGAATACAACTTTTTTAGTGTGATAGTCTATGATGCAAGCCTGTAAAATACAAATACATTGTTGTATGTATGATCTTCTATTTGCAACCAACGATATCCCAAGGTCAAGGGTTCATCTCGTTTTCACCACTGCCAATCTGCCACAACAGTACACATTGGTGTTCCATCAGTGTTTAATGTTCCATTAGCTTTAGCAATGCGAAACTCTTCCGCAGCAGCTTCAATCATAAATTTACTTGACATGCAGGGAATATCTAAACTCGCGATAAATTTTGTCACTTGTGTGTATCTTGCCCCAATACCAATCGTACCAGTGACAGCCGCTTCGTTTATGGGCATGTAAGAACCTACTTTCTGCTCGTCCTCTGAAGAGTATACGGATGTTTTGTTGCAAACCTTACATTGAAAAGTCCACTGTAATTGAGCGCCCAAACGTTTTTCAGATATAAACTTCATGTTCATGAAAGTTCATGCCAAATCGCTTTCAACGTGTTTATCAGTTTGCATTTCTTGAACTCAATTAAAGCATTGGGCGATCCTTCTGCCGGACTCAGAACCCCCTCCGTATTCATCTGTGTTTGTTCCTTCAGCTTCTACATGCAATTCAGGATAACCTTCCTGGACTGCATCGACTTCATGACTCAACTGCAAAATTTTAATTGATACGACTTTCGCAACTGGTTCCGCACCATGTTCCTCGTGATTTGAGTTTGGCAAAGAGCAATGCGCTATAGCACATGAAAGCTCTCTATTGTAGGCTTTGATTCTTTTTTTTTCCTCACAACATAAACATTGGGATTCTTCAGGGATTATCTTCTTATTTTCCGATTCTATTAAAGCTACCATTTCCGCAACAATTGTAGCTATATCAGTAGCATCTATTACTTTTAAATCCTTCATAAAATTTGAAGCAGCGTTCGCCCTAAAATCGAATGAAACACTGTTTTAAAAAGGCTACAAATAATTTTTTAGAAAATAATTTCTCGTCTATGTTTATTCATTATTTTTCCACAGCAAAAGCCAATATTTTTTTCACAGCAAAGTAAAAAGTTTTCGATGAAAACCATAATTATGTAGGATTGTTATAGAAGACGATCATTATAAGTATTAATAATTTGTTTAAAGCATTCAGTTTTGGAAATTGCGTTTATTATCACCGAAATTATTGTATATACACTAAAAAAAATTGTTCCTGAATCAAGAAAATATTACTTGATTCAAGTCAATCGCAGGTGCGAATGGGGACGATAGAGTATGAGTGTGTTCCAAATAACTATGTACTTGCTACCGTATACTTGGAACAAGGGTACATTTTCTTAATCTGAGAAAATTTATTCGTAGATAGAATATTGCATTTTATTATTCTAAAACTTTATTGTGTTACTTCATATAGAGATGTATTCAAATGCAGAACATAGTTTACTTCCCAGAAATCATTTCTGATACACTTCAAGAATATATTTTCTCAATATAATAATATGTAGTATCAGAGCAATAGATCAGTGCCTCAACTGAACAATATTTCTAAAAACAAAAAGTTTTTGAAATTATTGTTATTTAATCTTCATTTTTTAAATGATTAAAGTACGTAATTCGCGCACACTGTTACTTACACATGTAATCTACGCCTAGATGCTTTGAAAAATCGCACTCGTTGAGGATTAAGCCCTCTCTACCTAAACTACCTAAATTAGTCTGTCCTAACCGCGCGCTCTACCGACTTCGCTATCGAAGCACTTGGATCTCGGTGACAAAAGTTTGGGTAAGAATTTTAAGGCAGGGTCGTACCAAGTCATATGGTGAGCCTCAACCAACTTCAAACTAAAAGTTCTGCACTCAACTTTAATTTACCATTTTTTAATTAGAAAAAATTTATAATTGAATTTCACTTATTTCAGAAAGGCTCGATACTTTTTTTTCTTCATATAATTAAAAATGTTTTAAAATATCTGAAAGTGCTTAACAATAAATAAAAAATTCCCGTAAAATGCGCCGTTTTCAATTTATCCAACTCTTTTATTGCATATAATACTCTCTTACTCAATTTTGAATGCAAAATAACATTTCTCAAACAATAATTTAAAATATTTGAAAAATCGAAGTAAGTATCACTTATTTAACGAGGCATTTAACGCTTCTTGTTTTTAAATATTTAAAATTCTTAAAAGCGACTCAGAGGTAATAAATAATTAGGAAAAGTTTCAAGTACGGAAATGCTTCAATAACATCAATGACAAAAAATTATGTTCTGCTATACGAAAATTTTCATAAACCGCACAGATTTAAATTTATTAAATGCTTTTATCATACCCTTTTTTTTACAAAGATTTGAATATGGAATTACGAAGGGCCCAATACTTTTTTCTTTAAGAATTTAATCCGCTTAAGAACTAATTAAAGCATATAAAAAATAAAGAACTTTTAAGTTCAAAAACGCTTTAACAGCCTCAGTGACAAATATTTTATGATTTTTAAAAACCTTCATGAAGCGCACAGTTTTCGATTTATTTAATTCTTTTATAATACTTTTTATTTCAGTTTTTAATTTAAAATATGTAGAAAAATTGATCGCTAGTTTAAATATTACCTATTAAAGAAAATGCTCGATACTTTATTTTTCTTCTAAATATAAAATACTTGGAAAACAGAAGAAACAAGAATTCTGTGACTGAAAAACATAATTTTATTTTTAAAAAACCTAAATTTATACTTATATAATTTTAAATAGCAACATTATATGCGTGCTATAATACGCGGCAAGCATTGCATTGCCAACTAATAACATAAGAATATAAAACAAGACATTAACTATTTCAGATAGCAAGTAAGAATATATAATTGAAAATTATTTTTAAAATTCCTGCTCAATAAAGGAATTTGTTTTGCATTAAGGAAAAATTAATTCTTTGAATTCGGCTAGATTGCCATTTTTTTCTAAAGTTAAAAAATCTGTTGCCTGAAACTCATTTAGTTTAAATTAGAATAACACATGATCCTTTTATATTTTCAAAACTTTTTTTTTACTTATAACTTAAATGAATTTTCCCATTTATGATTTCAAAACTGTCATTATCGGACACGGAAATTTTTTGTAAACAAAATACAACTATGTCTTACAACTACAATTTAAATTAAATAACTTTCACATAACAAAAATTTTAACTTTTTAGAAATCAATTTTTATCTAGCCGAATCCAAAAAAGTAATATTTCCTTATTGAATAAAGAATTGTTGTATTTAGCAGTAATATTTATTGTTATTTCTAAGTGTGGATATTTTTTTGTTACCTATAGACGCAGTAAATTTATCACCTTTTAATCATTTTAGGAATGAAATGACTTTTCAGTCTTGCATAATTATTTCAAAATTAAAAACACTTTTTTCAAATCTATTTAAAAATTTTAATTTCTTGCCAACAAAAACTTACCGACGCAATAAAGTTATCATTCTTTTTGTAGTTTTAAGAGTGACTTAATTTGTGTGTCAGCCTAAAGTTAGTAGTTTATCAAAGTTGCAAATTCCTACCTACATTTGGATAAATAAAATTGATTATGTGCACCAATGTTTTGAATGTTATAAATATTATTGAATTTCAAAATCATTGTTAGCGGCGAGGAGAACCAACTTCATAACATGCTAACTTTCGATTATTATATTTAATAAGATACTTATATAGTAAGAAGTAAATTAATTTAGACTAATATATTAATCTTCATAGTATGTGTGTGATGTCTATTGTATCAAGTCTACAGCTCTTAAGTTGAAAAAAGTGATGTGATTCCATCACATTTGTTTCAAATTAATAATTATTTGAAGGGAAATATCATGTGTGAAAATTCGTTTTTCCGGCCTAAAAATGAAATATTTCACCTGAAAATTAATCAATTTAGATTAAATTCATCTGTTTGATCGAACAATAAATAAAATTTTGTAATAATCACCAACATTTTGGCACTCATACAGCACCCTTATCAAGACAAAAAAAAATTATATACATAAAATAAAATAAAAATAAAAATAAAATAAAATGAAATAAAAAA
>NC_046657.1:4385082-4394349 GCF_010883055.1 Belonocnema kinseyi
TTTTATTTTTATTTTTTATTTCATTTTATTTTTATTTTTATTTTATTTTATATTATGTATATAAATTTTTTTTGCCTTGGTAAGGGTGCTGTATGAGTGCCGAGGCGTTGGTAATTATTACATAATTTTATTTATTGTTTTTTTAAATGTTTTTTATTGGGATTTGATAATGGTGGGAATAAAGAGGACGATAGAAATAAAAAAGAGAAGGAAGGGGATTTGGTCCAAATTAAAGATAAATAATTTTCTTTTTTTGTTTTTTAGGGAGAAGGGAGGTGGAGACTTGTTTCCTTCTTATTGTCCAGATTCCAATGGGAACATTTTGTAGTGGTTGTCCAAAGTTGGTCGTTGGGTTCCTAATTATATTTTCAAGAATTTTTTTTTCATCAATTTGATTATTGGACGTTAAAAAGGGATTTTACATTGGATTGTTTTCCTATTGGAATTCCTACATTTTAAAACAAGTTATATTATTAAGAAAAGATGTTAAAACTATATTTCATTTGGTAGGTCGCACATGCACATCATTTAAAATATCTCGAAATGTGTGTTTTATAAATCCGAAGGTATATGCAAAGTTTGAGCTCAAGATAAAATGTTTAAATAAAATGTTACTTTTCGATAGCCCTACCAGATTATCATTAAAATTTTTTGATTTTTTTTTTTTTTGAAAAAATGAAAATTCTAATTTTGACCGCACAAAAACTAATAAAAAATCAACAATTACATTTTGCGATCAAACTATGCAAGATAGGGGAAAATATGATAAAACGAAAATTGTGCACCCAAAAAATATCTACAAATTTGTTACTAATTACTTATTTTCTAGGAAACGTAATGTTTATTTTATTTATAAAAAAGAACATTGAAAATACCAAAATTAAATTTGTCTACACACGACACAAGCTAAAAAATAAATAAATAGATAACATTTTTTCATCGAAATAGAGCAAAAAAATTTTTGATAATGGTTTTTTTTACATTTGCATCAGAGAAGTTATTAGATATGTGTAAAATTTGATAACCCGCCCCCACCAGTTTTTCTCAAATGTCCACGTTTTGAGACCCTCTGAATCCGAAAAATTTTGGTGTCCTAAACTAAAGATCGAGTTCGTTAGCTAGCCATTTTGGATAAAAATTCAAAAAGTGAACGCATTTTAAATATTTTTGAGACCACTTTTCTCAAAATTCAAGAATTATCTGTATGGTTATTCATAATATTTGAAAAGTCAAACAATTTATTCTAATTCATAAAATTAAAAAAGATTAGAGTCATAGCATTTACAAAATTCCAGAAAACACACATGAAGAGTGAGGGTCACTCGAGGGATGACTATTTGAGCCACTGAAACTAGGTAGACAGAAGTAAGTGAACAGTGGAATTGGCTAGGAGGAGTGGCGGGAATCGCAAGTTTAGCAGCAGACTAGAGTTTAGTATCTTTATCATATAATGTTTAGTATCTTCATCACTTTCCACTATTATTGAACACATAACTGCTTGTAATAACATTGACCTTGTTACTGAAGCAGCAATTAAAATCTTCTTATCCTGTTCTTGCATTTTTTTAAACTTTTGTGTAACCGTAACCTCAATTATCTTTCACCAAACATACACTTGACGCACACTCGAAACAGTTCATTCTACCGTTCTCCTTCCACTTCACCCTAGTAAACTCCGCCTACTTCTTTACTTCACCCACCAATTCACCTGGGTGGTTGCCTGGAACGCAACCTAGGCGGTAGGAGCTTCCCCCACTCCACTCCCATACACTGCGATCGCATTTAGTCGTAAATAAACCGTTATTCTCAACAGGATTTTCGCAAATGATTTTTTTCACAATTTAACTACAATCAGTATCACTAAATACTTAATAATATTTACCAATTTCGGCTGTATATCTAGAAAATTACGACTGCAATAATTGTTGTAGAAAAAAACATTAACTTCCTCCCCAAATAGCGTACAGAAAATATTCTAATCTTAAAATTATGTGCAAGTTTTAAGTTGACATTGAATGTAATTTCGATTGTTTATGATGAAAATTACAAAAGTTATTCAATTTGTTTAAGAGGCAAAAACGCAATATTCTTTTGCAGCCATTTTTAACATATTAGTTCTCAAAAATCAATTAGCGGCTAAGCGTACGTTACACTATAACTCTTTAGGATTAAAATATGTCCACTTTTATGGCTTTGCCAAGACGGCCAAAATAAGTTACCCCACCAAAAGAACGGTATCTGTTTTAATAACAAATAACTTTTATCGAAAAATATTTATTATTTTCAGCTAAAATTTTGCATTACTATCAACTTAATACAACACACATTTCCAGAGAGTTTAATGGATGTGCATGTTATTTTCACCAAAATAACTAGATTTTGCAAAACGCCATTTTTTTCGGTTATTATTACTTTTTTAGGGAACTTTAAACATTACGAAATTCGTCCTGACCAACTATTATTGCCTACAAACATATAGGCGTTCATGCTAAGTATGGACACTGCATCATGGCATACCTTGTATTCATTGTAAAATTTTGTGGTGAAAAAGCCACCATACCCCGGACTAAAATTCTATTTTTTGCTTTGGGGATTTTTGAGGACCTAATGATACAGCGGCGGTGGAGGAGCGAGGCGAGCCTTGCATAAATAATAAAAAATTGTATTTTGCGGCCAAACTGTACAAAATACCAGAAAAGATGATTGCACAAAAAATTTGCATAAAAAAACATCTACAAATTCCTTAGAAATCACTTTTTTCTATGACGCGTAATTTTCGCTTTATTCATAAAAAGGATTAAAAATAGCTTTTGCGTCAATCGTAAAAAATAACATTTGAAAAAGAATCATGGATTTTTTTTTGTTACGACACGAGACGAAAAAAAATTAATACACAAAAGTTGTTTGCCAAAAAAGGATGCACAAATTTTTTATTGATCATTTTTAGATAGGAAGAGTACATAAATAAGAAATAAATAAGAATACATGTTTTAATCCAAAAAAAATAAGATTGAAAATCAAAAATAAAATTTTTAGAAAAATGACACCAAGAAAAAAAGGAAAGGCAAAAGTTATTTAACCAAAATATATTTACTTTTTTTGGTTAAAAACTCTTTTTATGAAAATAAAATAAAAATAAAAAAATTTACTTTTTGAAAAAGGACAGACGCTGCAAGAACATTTGATGTAAACAAATTTGTCGCCTAAATTATTTCTACTAATCCGTTTAGAACAACCGTATGCTAGAATGCGTGTTTTAAAATTCAATCGTAAAAAATAAAATTGAAAATGAGCAAATTAAATTTAACCGAATTTAAATATAACCATTCCTTTCTTAATAACATTATTTTTTTCTATAGATAAAACGGAAAATCCTGCCGAAAATTTAACCATATTTTTAGAAAATTGTTTCTTTCTTGTTTGAAAATTTATATTTATTTAAACTCCAGTTTTGCATAAAAGTCTTTTTCCCTGATGGCAAATATATTATTGGGGATCAGGTATATCTAAATATCACTTTCGGTTTTCAAAAAGCGAAAGTCTTCAATATATGCGTGAAATGAGCCTTTTTTCATAAGGCACTTGCGTCATAACTTGGACCTCGTACAATCTGCGTCTGATATGTCATACAATTGACTGAATATGAATAAGAAAATCTTGTTTCACCTTTAACGTAATCAACACACTTTTGAATAGTGAAACGAAATACAACTTACTGTTTATTTTCATGGAAAGTTACAAGATTATCTCTTGCTCATTTCAGCTTTCGAAGAACGTCAAATATTATTTTTTTTAAGTTTTAAACTTTCTAAAGCAATATTTCAGTGTATCTCGAAACTCTCCCCATGATATGCTTCGATCAGACGATAATTAATACCATTCGAATCAGAACTTCAAGAAACACCCAAATTCGTTGAACGTGATAGTAGTATTTTTAGCATATCTTTTGGGAACTTCAGAATGTCGTTCATTTCATTAGTGGCTAAAGAGAAAATTGACATAAGGAATCCAAGAAGGTTTTCTTGAGAATGGTACCAGATGTAAATTCCAGTTTGCGTACGTATAGTGAACTTACGGGCCAAGCAAGTTTCCGGGGTGAGTTAAGGGTATGCATTGCATTAAGTACAACATAGTGGGCGTGTCTAACGCTCTCTCTAGCATTTGGCCGCCAGGATCGGTAGTTACTTGCCTTAAATTTAACCTAGAAATGCTTCTTGTTTATTCATGTTTTTCAGTACTTATTTAAAAGCAATAATTCTTTCATTCATGTTAATCTTTTCAGAACGACTTTATCTACGTTTATGTGTTCTACAATTTTCGAAATAATCATTACAAGCCAAGAAATTGGCCTACAAATGTGTGGTAACTTTGACTTATCATATTTTTAATATAATAAACATTATTTCAATTTTTATAACACATAGGCATGGCTCGTTATTTTTCTAATCCAGACATACCACATAAGTCATATTTTTCACAATACTTACGGAGAAATTACGCCAAAACGACATGTCTTCAAAAGCCCATGTACACAGCCCTTTTAAGCCTTTACCGAGGGAACGAGTTCTTGTCAGAGTTTGACACTTTATTTTTCTTGCTTCTTTAGAATAGTAAATTCTAGGTTCTTGACGTAACATATTCGAATTGAATATGTTTTCATCTAGTTCGTCAACGCCATTGGAGCAGCAGTTCTAACTTATTTTCATTCTAGTCCAGAGAGCGGAATGCTGACTCCACAATGTTTGTTCAGAAAAAATTATAAGTTCCTGTGATAATAAACGAATGTTAACAATGTTGAATTCGATTGTTAGAATTTAATCCAATAAGCGATTTTTTGGCGGTAGAAAATGTAGTATCTTGTTTTAGAACAGAAAAAAACTTAAATTAAATTTTGTAGCATGAAAAGTTTCCCGCTGTTAAAGTTTACATGCTATTTGGCGAAAGTTTAACCTACGATGGAATAAAAGCTGCATTCTGCTTCGGTGTCCTTAGCAAAAATGGAAAAACGGCAAAGTATGCGTGAATTCGAGTTCTAAATCGAAACACGAGATTTAAAAGAACAAAGAGAAAATAAAAGTTGAAATTTGTTTGAGGTAAGACTTGTAACAGTTAAAAATTAAACATATTGCGGAGAAAATTTCACCGATGTTAGGAGAATAATTCTGATCTCGTCTACTGCTTGCCGCTGAAGTGAGCAAATTTCGTTAAAACATGTAGAATCAGCAACAGAAAACACGAGAAAAAAATGAGTTACTGATACATTTCCTTCGAAATAATTCACATTATTGTAGACGAATCAGAAATTATTTATTACTATTTAGCGAGAAGCGCAGAAACTGTAAATTAAATCTTTCATTTTTTCTTTGAGATAGAGCGGCCGTCCTGTTCATTTCTCATTTTTAATATTTTAAAATTTAATCAATAGTATTCAGTTAATCAAAATTTTGGTTTATTACGCAGAATAGGACAGTTTGATATAGACAGAGCAGCTTCCCGCCAACTCGAATTCTAACTGCCCTCAAATTAAATTAGATAGATAAACGTTCATTTTTCGGTCTGCTGACCTTAAAAAATTGACTTGCTTATGCCTCGCATTACTATGCCTCACATTGCCAACCTCTGCCTCCTCGTCTAACACTTAATACTCAACTACTATTTATAATATTTACAGTTTTCTTACACCTACGGCCTCTCTTATTTACAATATTTCCTTTTCCATTCCTCTTCCTCCTTCTTTCTCTTCTTCTCCGTCTTCTCCAATACCCCCTTTACCCATGCTACTGTCTTTTTGCCCCCCTTTCATGCTGCAATACCTCCACGTTTATCGCACTCCTTTCCACCTCTTCACATTCCTCCACATAGATCTCGTTAAGCCTTGACCCTCTTATTTTCTTCTCTCCTTCTTCCTTCTCCTTCTTTATTCCATTCGTTTGAACAAAGTCATATACATTCCTTCCTTCCTCGTGCATTCTTCTCAATTCATCCATCTGCAATCTATTCGTTCTAAAATATCTTTATCTTTCCACCTCCATCTTCACACCCCTATGTCTGTTCTCCTTCTCCCACCAACACTCCCTAACCAGCTTATTTCTCCCCTCTTCCAAAAATTTCTCCTCATACTTATACGCTCGACTCCCTGTCACAATCCCTAAAATCGATCTTTCTTTCTCCATCCTGACAATATAATAGATTGTTATATAGAATGGAATATTTTGTTGGAGATAGGATAGCTATCCTGCTATTTCTTATTATGTTAACTCTAAACTTAACTTTATGAATATTTTAAATAAGTGATCTAATCCTTAGTTATTTACTTCAACAATGTGGAGTTTCATTAAAAAAACAATCGACATCTCTCTTCCTTTCTCTCTCATTAAAAAGTTATGTGCATGACTAAGTGCTTCAATTTTTTCCCTTTTTCATTTACTTAACAAATATTTAATTCTTTTAGTTCTCGTTTTGGTCCTCATGTTTTAAATATCCTGTCAGCAAAAGCTATTTCTAAACTTAAATGCCTTTTTTACCCATTGGCAACAATATTTTTACGAATACTTTTGGATGCCGCAAAGCCACCATCAAATTGAAAACTTGTTGTCTTTTAGAATTAAACACATGTCAGGATTTTATATTTTCGTATTCTAGGATAAAGTGATACAGCTTGATCTTGAAATATAATATATAGTCTTCAATCGCTATCCGAAATTTAAGAAAGGCGCGAGAAATGCGACGTAACCAAAAGTGGGGATGATTCCGGTGGGGGAAATATCGCAGTAGTACATTTGGGAAAATTCGCTGCAACATAATCACTTGTCTGGTTTGAGCCGAGGACTGTCGTTTCTGGGATTACAACAAAATCAGAGGGTTGGCGAAACAACAATTAAATGAGATAGCGAACGAACCAAAGAGACTGCAATTTCGTGCACTTTCTGCCCTGTTCTCGTTAAAGTAACAAAAACCGCGACGTCTTTTGATTAAATAGTAGTTATGTTGTAGAAGGGAAATTATCCTTCTTTTTCTGGTAAAAATAAGAATTCTGCCCTCCTGCAATTTCGTAGATTATGATTGCTGCCAGTTGGCTTATACTCACTTCGTTTTCCAATATCAATCACAAAGAGATTGATTATGAAACTCATGAATAAAATCCTAAACGTAGAGTCATAAACTTTGATTTTCCAATTATAAATATATGAATTGAGATTCTAAAATAAGTAGTTGTGTATACATGAGATTTCTAGAAACGAACAGACCTATCTGATATCAGGGCAGAAAGTTCTGCCCCTGAAGAACAAGTAGTTTCTCATATCTCTGTGGGAGTCTCTTTGTCGTGAGAGCAGCAAATGTTGAGAAAATCAATGTTGAGGAAGCCTATATTTTGAAAGTTAACCTTTACCTGTTTTAAAGTCGAAAAACTATCCGAAAAAAAGTCCAAGTGGATTACTTATCTACTTGTGACTAGAGCCCATATTTGGAAATTAAAAAATATTAAAAATTGTGTTTACCAGAATTGTTAATGCCAAAAAAAATTAACTCCGAATTGAATGGAGATATCGAGACAAATCAGGACTTAACAGAAAAACCTTAGTATAATGAATATAGCTATTGACAAAATCGAGATATTGTTAAACAATTACATTTTTTATGCACGAATCGAATTCGGTAGCTCTTGGCAGAGTATAATACGAGTGGGATTGAAACTTCAAGTCATTGCGTTGACACGAAAAAAGTCACAAGTTTATTTTTCAAAAAGACTTTGAATTCCGCTCGTCAAAATATGCAGTTTATATTTTATCTACCACGAAGCTAAAATAACGCACAAAAATGTTCTCAACGAAAATCGTGCACTTCATTAAACTCTATATGCACATATTTTTTGCCAAGTGTTTCTTTTCCTTCAAATTTTAGTTTCAAATAACTTTGCATCATTTTTCCTCTAATGGGAAGCAAGGAATAAAAAACCGAGTGTTTTATTATCAATGACCAATATCTCCTGCTTAAGTATTATTATTAAGGGTTAGGTTAAGGATTGAGTTTAAAACAAATAATAAAGAAATGCTCTTGACTGAAATAATGTAGAAATATCGCACATAACAGTATCTTTATAACGGTGCGGTATTCGCCTATTTCGCTTTCCGAATATTACAACTAATACAATTAATAATTTAAAATTAACTGAAGTAAAATAATGTTACAAAAACTAACCACTTTATTCATAACACCATTAGGTTAGAAAAATCTAAACAAAAATTAGGATTCTTAGAACAGAAAATCTAAAAAATTATATTTAACCGTTAAATATAACGAATTTTTGGAAAAACAAAGTAAATGTCTCAATAATCGTTATGCTAATTTTTTGGCCGTTTATTTAAATTTAATGCATTGGAATGTTATTCGCCACTACCAAATGCTAGAATAAATTGTTTTAATTATTGAATGTTACTTTAAAAATATTGTTTATGAATGTATTCAAATCATAACTAAGTTTCATGGTTACTGGGATCTTTACTATTACTGGAATATTTTGTCTATATTTTCGTTAGCTTTATTGTACTATAAATAATTTTGTTTCTGAAATAAATTTCATTTTTGTACAATTATTATACTTGGCTAAATCTAAACTAAATCCTTCAGCTCAGTGATCGCCCTGTGAACTTATCTCCTTGTGAATGCTAGTTTGCGTCCGGAGGCATGTAATGTTTCTTAATTCTTTTCGAAATGATCTAGACCACAAATTAAAACAAATTGACAGGTACTCAATGCGCACTAACTCAATTCTTTTCAACCAATCAGAAAAAATAATTCGAACAAATTTAAATGTATTACAAGCAAATCAAAATTGATGGAAAGTTTTTTGATGAGCATCAGAAAATTACAGACGCTGTTGTTTTGTGGATGTAAGAATGAAAGATTTATTCAATGAAGAGCTTTCGCTCCACTCTTGGTTCACATTCGATGAGGACCATTTCGCTGGCCATACCACCCACGCAAATTTAACTTTTTTCGGCCAAATATTTAGTGCAGAATTTGTGCAAAGGGGGAGGATCGGTAAGGCCGGTTTTTGGCCTAATTTATTTTTGGACCAAAAAGTCTGAAAAAATCATGGTAGTATCTTATAAGTATCCCGAGTCGATTGCACGCTAAACGGACTACCCTCCACCCCCAGCCACACCCACCCCCTACAAATATAGGAAACACCACTACCCACCAACTGTATTTTCGAGAGATTTGACACTCTTAAACATGTATTCTGAGGTTAGCTCGGGTTTACTA
>NC_046657.1:4394449-4409976 GCF_010883055.1 Belonocnema kinseyi
GAGTGTCAAATCTCTCGAAAATACAGTTGGTGGGTAGTGGTGTTTCCTATATTTGTAGGGGGGGTGGGGGTGGCTGGGGGTGGAGGGTAGTCCGTTTAGCGTACAATCGACTCGGGATACTTATAAGATACTACCATGATTTTTTCAGATTTTTTGGTCCAAAAATAAATTAGCCCAAAAACCGGCCTTACCGACCCTCTCCCTTTGTACAACCAAAATTGTAATTTTTGCACCACCGGAAGTACCTGATTTCTCATAAAGACACTACTGACGGGGCTAGCGAAACGTTTCGCTGGCCCGACATTATCCAAAATAAACTTTATATGGGTGCATTATTTTCTCCTTAATTTGAATAAATTTGTGCAAACAACTTGAACCCTTAAAAACTACCCCCTGTGCTTAAAACACCATGAAGGGGCCAGCGAAATGTACCGTTGAAGTTGGTTGCACAAATTTAAACAAATTAAGACGAAAATAATGCACTCATATAAAGTTGATTCTGGGTAATGTCGGGGAGAGCGAATTGTTTGGATGGCCCGGCCAAGGTGTTTGCCTAACAGGGAGTAGTTTTTAGGGATTAAAGTTTATTCCACAAATTTGAACAAATTAAGTAGGAAATACTGGACAAATATAAAGTTGATTTTTGATAACGTCGGGAACAGAAAAATTTTTAGCTGGCTCCACCATTGTGTTTGCCTAGCAGGGGGTGGTTTTTAGGGGTTGAAGTTGGCTGCACAAATTTAAAGTAAATAAGAAGAAAATAACGCACCCATATAAAATTGATTTGGGATAATGTGATGCCGAAAAAAAGTTAAATTTGCGTGGGTGGTGGGGGTAATGTGATGGTCCTCATTCGATGCAAAGTCGGGCCTACTTTTCATTCAAAAAGAGAAACCGTCAATATTGAGAACCCTACATTTATATTTCTTTAAAAAAAATAAGGTCAGGATACTCTGTTAGTGAGCTTTAGGAGCGGGTATGCCTTGTGGCAATATATTAGAAAATATATTTGTATTACAAATATCTCTTATGTCTCCTTTTTTAAGGAGAGAAATTCCAGCAGAAGGATCATAGTTGGTATCGTTGGCTACGTTGTTTAAAAAATTTTGGCTTAAAATCATCATCAATTTAAACTAGAAAATCCATAAAATTGAACAACAAATTTTATAAAAATTCAATTGCAACACTTTTAATAAATTATTTGGTGACTGAATTACCATCATCTTCCTGTCGCTTCAAGTTTCTTGTTTCTTCAGCAGATGGTATTTCTTTATTCAACTCAAAACCCATGAAATCATTTTTCTATATAAAAGCAGGTGGGTCGTGAACATCTTCTGAAAAAAATTCTTTTCGAAAGAACGGAATCAGCGCGAGATTCGTACACAAATTTCAATCTACAGAACAAAAATAAATTTCCGGCTTAAACGAATCCCAATCTTGCAATCATGTATTTGTATTCAAAACGCATCAGCAGATTTCGTTTTTAGCTGTAATTGCTACATTTGTTTGACTGATGAATTCAAAGGCCATTCACATACTACAAAATTACCAAGTACGACAGATGATTTAAAAACGCATATGACAGTTTTAAACGGTTTGTTTGGATTGCAAAATTTTAAAGGTACTACGCTTGCTAAAGTTGAAAAAACTTCTGCTTGTTACGAAAATCCAAATGCAATGTGAATGTGTAAAGAATGTATGAGTGAAATTTCAAAAGGTAAAAAACATGTTTGCAATAATCGTAGTCACGTTGCTCGAAGTAATTTAATGAAGCTTGTAGATAAACTACCAGAGAACTAGAAAGAAATAATTGCATCGAAAGTTATTAATGATAAAATAAAAGCTGTTTCTGAAGATTCAATCACATTAAGTACTCAAGGCCGAAAATGGTGTATTTTTCGGAAGGAAAATATGGATGTCTCTTTTTCTTTAGTCAGTTTAGATAATTTTTATAATAACTTAGATGTTTCAGTTTGTCAGTTAAATAAATTTACTAACTTCATTCGACATTCTGTAGGTTGAAACTCTGTACCTAATCATTACATGCGGCATGTTAGTAAACGAACAAAGTTGCTAGATAATATCCCAAGTGCGAATTGCCGGAGCTGAATATACGGCCCAGTATTGGTCCAATTTTGGCAGCCAAAGGTCGGCTAAAGTTATTGGGCCAATGTCGGCATTTTAATCGGCTCAGTGTTGAGCCAGTGTTGGCAGCCTATACTGGCTGTTAATATTTGCCGATCCGCCACCGATGCTTGGACGAGTATGGGCACTTTAGGGCGCCAAATCTCACTTTTAGTACGTGGAACCATGTTTCACGAGGATCAGCTAAAGTCTGGCCCAGCGACGGTACATTACTGGACCAAGTGTCAATTTTACCACGGCAAACAATGTTTTATTTACGTCGGCCCAATGTAGAGCCAGTGCTGGCAGCTTATATTGGCTATTTATATTTGCCGATCCTCCACCGAAGCTTGGCCCAGAATCAGCACTTTATGGCGCCAAATCTCACTTTTAGCACTTAATAAACAAATCTTACACGAAACATAAAAAAAATTTATTGAAAAATTGCCAAAGTTCACGATAAAATTTGTTCAGCTCTGTCATTAAAAATTTTAAATTTTAATGAAAAATTACATTTCCTGTAATTGCAAAAAGTTGTAAAGTAGGCTAAAACGAAAAAAAAGCGAAATATTACAAGGAGAAAAATTGTAATCGATTTAAATTATTTATTTAAAAATGATTTTATTGATATTCCTATTAACAGTTCGTGTATTTTAAATTTACACTACGTCACATAATAATAAATAATTAGAAAGAGAGCTTAAAATTTGATTCTTTAACTGTTTTGAACTGCTACTTATAAGAATGACTTTTTCACAGAGATTCAACTTGTCGGTTTAGCGCAGTGGTTAGCCCTCCCGACTGCTAGGCGATAGATTTATGTATATAGATGTAGATTCGATACTTCGTGGCTTTAGAAATTTTATTTGTGATATAATGTTCAAAATGTGATATATGTATTCAATCTAAACAGGATCATTAATATTTATATTGAAAGTACTCGAAATCAATTAATATTAATTTTTTAAATACCTTTTTTGTCATATCCTTAGACCTTAGACTATAGGAGTATTGATACCCAATGTTGGGCCAAAAATGGCAGCCAAGTCTTGGCTGCCAATTCAAGGCCATAGCTATCAATCCGACAATGGCGCGGCGATGGCAGCTAGATTTGGTCCAATCCTGGTACCGACTGTTGGGCCGACAATGGCTGCCAAACCTTGACTGCCAAGTGCAGGCCATAGTTATCATTCCGTCATTGGCGCGATAATGGCAGCCAAGCTTCGGCTGTAATTTTGCCGACTATGGGTCACGGTTGGGCCGTATGTGACTTCGCACTTGGGATATACAGGGTGTCTAAAAAGTCCCGTGACGGTTGGATATTTCCTCAGGTAAAATATTTTTCAAAAAAGTGAAGGTCATTCCTGAAGTAAATTTTAACGAGGAATTCAATGGTAACCTTCATTTTAAACTTGAAGTTGACTTTCATGGCTTTTTGAAGGTCAACTTTCTTTTTTTTAATGGAAACACCTTTTTTACATCTGCAGTCGATAGAGCGGAGAATTCTACGTTCAGATACGTGCCCAAATCATAAGCCAATTGTAACGTTCAAAGTCAGTTAGAGGTTATTTGAAATTAACAAAGTTTTTCAAGAGATTAGTGTAATTCCTTAAGTATATTTCAACGAAGAATTCAACGTTGACCTTTATTTTGACGTTGAAGTTGACTTTCATAGCTTTTTGAAGGACAACTTTGTTTTTTAAAAATGAAAACCCCCTTTTTTACACCTGCAATCGATAGAGCGGAAAATTCTACGTTCAGGTACGTACCCAAGTCATAGGTCAATTGTAGCGTTCAATGTCAGCTAGAGGTTATTTAAAATTAAAAAAGTTATCCAAGTGGCCAGTGTAATTCCTGAAGTAAAATTCAACGAGAAATTCATTGGTGAGCTCTGTATTAATATTGGTTACAGTGTTTTGAATATTGTAAAATCATAAGGAAATTTTTCATTAAAAGTTCCAGGTGTTCTGGTGAGAGTTCTGTTCCTCCCCGAAGAGTTATACGTACAGTCCTATACCGTTTTTCGATACCTAAGGCAATACCTAAGGCGATACAATAAATCCTATAACGTTTTTCCATACGATTATTACGAATCGAAACTAAATTTGCGTATGATCAAGTTCGTTTGCTTTTTAATCGCACTTTTCGTAATGAAGAAGGGTTAAATCCTGTCTCAAAATCAACAATTGAAAGAATTGTAAGGCTCTTTATGAATCATGGATCTATCAAGGACCTTTAGAGAACTGGTCGGCAAAAATCTGCAGGATCTGAGGAGATGGAGATGGACATAGTTCAAGCATTTGTTGAAACCCCACACCTTAGTTTACGTTGAGCTAGTGATGAGCGTGACGTTGCATCTCAGACAGTGCAAAATATTTTAGAAAGCATTAATTTCCATCCTTACAAAGTTCATCTGGTACTAGAGCTCAATGAAGACGATCCTGATCGTCGGGTTGAATTTTGTGAAATTATGACGGACAGAATTGATAGAGATCCTGTTTTCTTGTACAATACAGTATTTTCAGATGAATCTACTTTCACTTTGAAAGGTGATGTTGACAGGCAAAATTGTAGATATTGGTCCGACACAAATCCTGATTGGATGTTGGAGGGTCACACACAATATCCACAAAAGATTAATGTTTGGGCCGGTATCTTGAATGATACATTGATAGGCCCTTTCTTCATCGATGGTAATCTCAATGCCCGTGCATATGAAGAGCTTTTCAGAAACCAAATTGTACCAAGAATAAGGGAGATTACAGGCGATAATTTTCAAAATATTTGGTTCCAGTAGGACGGAGCAGCGGCTCATTACGGTACAGAGGTTCGAGCATATTTGGATACTCGGTTCCATAAAAGGTGGATTGGAAGAAGGGATGAAATCGAGTGCTGTAACTCATTTTTAGAATCGCATAGCTTTTTGTTAGAAGCTCAAGGTTTTCAGTTCGAACATTTTCACTGAAGCGTGAGAGGCAAGGGGACTCGCTCTAATCAAGCACCCACCCCGAAACGTGAGAAGTAAGGGGATCCACGCTAATCAAACACCACAAAGGGAACAGAATTTACTACGTCCACGTCGTTGTTCCTGGATAATGCTAAATGTAAACGTGATTTCTCGTTGAAATTTACTTCAGGAATTGCACTGACCTCTTGGAAAACTTTGTTAATTTCAAATAACCTCTAACTGACCTTGAATGTTACAATTAACCTATGACTTGGGTCGTACCTGAACGTAGAATTTTCCGCCGACATGAAAGAAACGTACGAGAATGTTGAAATAATATTTTATTTAATTAAAATAAATAATATTTTATTTAAGTTCGTAGCGGATTTTAAATTTATACTTATAATAAACGGTCAACAAACAGCCGCATCTATACTCGTGTCCGTAATGTTTTATCTGTTTACACGATTTACAGGAAAAGGTTGACGATAGTGACGTAATTGGAAACATTCATGTTTCTTCTTTAAAAACATTTGACGATTTGAACCAAGATTATGACCATGTATTTTGGAATAATTTTTTACCTATTTTTGGCGAAGAAAAATCTCTCTTGTGTCTTAGAAAATTAAAACTTATATCAAAAAATTATCATGGTAACATTTTCGAAGGCAATGCGTGTAGAAAATGGCTATTGGAAGCTGATAAACTTAACGATAAAGAAATATATGGATATATGGCTGTTGGCCATAAAAACATCAAAAACATTGGAATTCGCATGTTCTCCTTTAAAATCTTACCCGATATTTAGAGTTATTAAAAAAAGAGCATGGATTAGGATTGTGGTTTAAGCAACCTGGAGAGGCATGCCACCATGAGATTCTGACAATTTGGAATAAGCGGGAAGTTAATTTAATAAGCGACCCTTCTTATTCGCAACGACTAAAAGAGGCAACCATTCAATTTTCTTGATTTCATATTTAAAGTTGATTCTTTTTTTTTTTGTAAATCAACATATTTTTTTTAGTTGGATCGTATTTTTCATTGATTACTAAAAGGTAATTATTTTTTTATGGGATGAGTCAAAGGTATTTAGAAAGAAGTAAAAAGGAATGATGAAGCCGTATTGGCATACGGATTGTCAAAAAATGAAAAGCAGAGTGAAAAAGAAGTACAAGGAGTGGAAAGAAGGAACTGCGAAAAGTGAGGAGGAGTATGTAAAAATAAGCAAAGCGTTTAGATTGATGTTTTAGATGAAAGAGCAGGAAAAGGGAAAAGATCTAGAAGAGGAGTTGAGAAGTATTAAGATAGAAGAAGACGTGTGGAGTATAATAAATAGGTTTTGGAAACGTACGATGGAGATAAACGAGTAGACAGGGAGTGAGGAATGGTTTCAGAAAACTTGGCACTTCTCGTTTTGAACAATTGGCTCTATCTCCATTGGAGCGTTGGGCAGGGTAGGGTCACGGTTAACATTGTAAGAACGAGAAAAGTAGTTATAGAAACAAAAAATTCTCTGGTGTCAGCAAGAGAGCAATGTGGTTTCGTTGCTGTTCCTGCATGCATAACTTTTTTTTATTTTATTGTTTTATGTTATTTAAAACGAAGATTCTAATTTCTTCATTTTATTTAAATAGACAACACGAAACTTTTAGTGAAAAATTTTTCCCCCAGGACTATTTATTCATTTATAACAGGCGCCAGACAAACATCACGTTTGCCGCCCTGAAGGAAATTATTTTAACACAACAAAAAACTGATATTTCTCGAATAACACTATTTTTTTAAAACGCTTTTTTTTAAATGACCCAGCTCATAATTCTGAAAGAGTGGCGTAGATTCCTGTAAATCTCACTAAGAAAACGCTTGAGAGGTCACGTAAATAAAACAACACACTGACGTTAAATGATAAATAAACATAACAGAAGTTTAATAATTGACTAAATTGACATAAAAACAAGAAGAAGTAAAACCGCCCTTATATCACCCCTTATTAACACTTTTACAACTTTTTCACCAGAATCTAACGGAAAAGAGCTTATAATCTACTTTCGCCCTAGAGCATTTAACAAACTGATTTCCCTGCGTCCACGGACGCTATTGGGTAACATTCAGAATTAAACGCTTTCAACAAAAATAGTTACAAAATGATAAAATAATATAGCCGCTCACCTTACAAGCAGACCAGTCTAGTAAAGCAGGAACAAAACAGGAGTTCGTCGATATCGCAAAGTATCCGAAAATTTTGTTACAACAACAGACAACTTCCTCACATGAAGCTCGAACGAAAAACAGACCACCAGTTCGCTGGTTTCTGCAGCACGCAGGCCGTTCAGTCTCTCCCCTCGTGCGCAGGTGGATGAGATGTGTCTTCTGCGTTGTCACAGTGTCATGGCATATGGAGGGATATTTCGGGACCCTACTGTCCAAGAGATGGTGATAGTGGTGCTGCGACGAATCATTTAATGGTGAAATTTGAATCACCCCAGGTACAAGATTTGAAATGCGGGAATGTCATCCACATTCAACCCCCGGTGAACAACCTACGGTTGTGCCTGCACATGGGCGACTCCAACTCGCCTTGCTTCCTCGTTGTTCGTAGCGCTGGCCCTCGATAAAAAAATGATGCTCCAGGGAAGAACAACTCTCTCCTCCATCCCCCTCTCGTACTCGAAACTCGGTGAATTTCATAAAAAAAATTAAACAAAAACCCCAAAATAATTAACAAGAGGGACTTACTCCTCCTTTCTATGAAAAGACCATCAGAGTGTGTTTTACCAAAAATATAAATATAAACTATTCTAAAAAGAAAATAAACAAAACATTAAAAGAAATAAGGTAAGTTGGCCCTCGTTCGAGCCTGAATGGTCCGTTTTTTAAAATGAATATTTCCTCTGAGAGGGGAAGAGCTGTTTAAAAATAAATAAAACAGACAACATGACAACTCTTTCACCCTTCGAGAAAATCCTGGGGATTCATTTTTTCCCCTGCTATCGAACAAGAACAAAACAAGTGGTAGGCGGCTTAATTCCGTACTGTACTTCCTAAATTAAAATTAAAAGGAACTAAAAATCACCCGCTCAAAGCTCATTCCAGAACGAGAAGAAATGGAAGGAGAAATTGGAACAAAACAAAAAAAACTAGATCTACCGCCCTTGTCAGCCGAAAGGTACCCGTGTCCTGGTGACGGAACCCACCCCGCTTACAGTAGATGCAGTCCCAGCGGTGTGTTGCCTCCTGGCCTCAGAACTCACAAAAAGGAGTGAGAGGATCAGGGCACCATTGCCGCGGTATTGTATGCGTACCTAAATTCATGGAGATGTACATTTCATTCTTGCTGATTCGAATCCACAAATGATCGAATCATTGCCTTCAACACAGGATTCATCCTTTCGGTCGGGTTTGCTTGAAGGTGATTTACTGGGTTGGTGGAGTGACGGATATCATAGAATCTAGTTAACACAGTTATCATTTTCATAATAAACTCCATCCCATTATCAGTATGAATGACTTCAGGTTTACTCCACCTTGAAATAACCAGATCTTCCAAAACCGCGCCTACATTTTTTTCATGGGCTGCTCTTAGGGCCTCACACTCGATCTACTTAGTAAAGTAGTCGTGTAAAACAATGACGTGACAATTACCGGATTTACTACGTGCGTAAGGCCCCATGCAGTCCATAGATATTGAAGCCCATGGTTGATTCACCACCCTTTTCCCCATTAGACCTGCTGTGAAATTTTAGTGCGCTGACAAATATCACACTTTTTATCATCACTTTTCTACACCTAGGTGTTCTGCCTGAGGTTCATCATGTACCTCGGTTAACACCTGTAGCGTTTATCGACTGGAACCGCCAATTTCCACGCTCTTGTGTCTTCTATGATTGGGTCTATCAGAGGGTTTAGTCTAAAAGCATATAATTTCCCCTCTAACACGTTCCACCCATGATACCTTCTAGGGAAATTTTGCACGTCCTTAAAACGACGGGAATACCACGGATCGTCCATTACTTCAGTATCACACACTCATCCTCATACATCCGTGAGAGGGCATCGAGTATATGGTGTAAAGCACTTTTACGATGGACTATTTCAAACCGGTACTCTAGTAGTTCAAACGACCAACGTGCCAAGCGACCAGTCGGATTATGTAAATTATGCAGCCATCACAAACTGCTATGATTCGTAATCACCGTGAATTTAAAACCTTCTAGGAAATTACGAAATTTACGGATGGACCAAACTACCGCCATATTTCGGACTGGCGGAATGCCGGACAATCAATCAATCGTGTACCGATCCTAATTTTCGCAAACAGCCTCATGGCCTTTTCTTCGGTCTCGATCTCCCCACGTGACGGTATTTCACTTGCAAATTCCCTACCTTGTTCGGTTACCCTGTTATCCATCTACATCCCTCTTAGTTCATCCTGAACTACACTAGTGTCCCCAGAGCTCATGCTACGACTCACCTGTAATATTTCTTCGCGCAGTTCTATATCCTTTAATCCAAGAGTATCTGACGTGTTAGTACTAGCAACCCTCGCCCTGAAATACAGCCAAGGGGACAGAATTTCTGCACCTAGGATTGATTTTAACTGGATCCTCTACTCGGATGATCTCTACCGGCTCTACGTCCCTAGAACTGCTCCCCCATATTCTACCTAAACGGGAGGTTTCTTTTTTTAAATATATTGCCTCTTTCGGACAATCACATTATTCACCGGTCTGGAAATTGACGGAGCCAAAATAGTAATAGTCGGCTTATGAGTGTGACCCGTGTTATCCTGTGATAATTGGGTTCCGTTATTTGTTACGGGAGGAATTAGGGGCCCTTATCTTTCCTCCCTGTTTGTTTCCCTTGGCTTGGCATTTGGGACAATCGCTCTTAAATATCCCTTCATATACAAAGTAATTTGCAGGTGAAACCTGCAACAGTACATATTCGTTCGCCTTGGCGAGAGTGCTGTATGAGTGCCAACATGTTGGTGATTATTTTCTACAAAAGTTTTTTTTATTGTGATTTGATAACAATAAAAAAAGAAGAAACCAAAAATGAAACAGAGAAGAAAGGGGATTTGGTTGGTTGCCTAGTCATCTTTCTGTCCTTTTTTTTTATTTTTGTCGAAAAAAGAAATTTTTTTCTTTTATTTCTTAGGAAAACTTTTATCTTTGTTCAAATTTAAATAGAAAAATTGTATTCTGGTTGTATAAATTTGGTCGTTGGATTTTTTGTTCTTATTTTCAGAAATTCTGCACATTGACGGATATAAAGCACTCTCAGGGCCAAAACATGGCTGTGGAGATGCGTCTTTCCTGCTTGAGTGGGGCACCCGGAAAGTATGTATTCTAGGTACTTATCGTGTCCATGACATGCTGCACACCTATCGTTAGGAAAAGCAAAGTTTTTTCATTCGGCAAATCTATTTTTCTACATATCTGTAAAAGTTTCCGTGCATTATCTTGTCGTGTAGCTGTTGGAAAAACATTCTTTTATTATTACGCAGGTTACAACAATTTTCTGGAGAGGACCGTGGTCTTTTCATTTAACCGAATTTTTGCATTATACGAGGAAACGGCAAAAAAGGCAACAAAAATTAAGATATAAGTTAGCTTATCCAGAAAAGTTCTTCTGAAAATGTCTACATTAAGGTCAAATGAAGGTCAAACACCTTAATGATATTGATGCAATTTTTTTTACCCCGGATTCTGTAAGAACAGAAAATTTTAGGTCCGAATACGTCTTAACCTGTTTCTCAAACCGACCTCTGAAGCTCGTTTGGAGATCATCTAGAGGTCAAATCCTTGTTTGAAGCTCTCGGCTGGTTTCTAAGATAGGAACGGGTGTCGAATTAGTTGACCTTTACGTTCTTGGAATCGCTGATCAGGATCCCGGTGTTTATATGACCTTATCACGTCTAGGTCAAGGTCAAATGAAAATCAAAGACCTTAATTCGATTGATGCAATTTTTTCCCACCTACTTCTGAAAGAGCGGAAAATTTTACGTCCGAATACGTCTTGACCTGTTCATCAAACCGACCTCTGAAGGTCATTTGGAGGTCATCTAGAGGTAAAATCCTTCTTCTGATCTCTCAGCTGATGCGTTAGCTATAAGCGGTTCTCGAACCAGTGAACCTTTATGTTTTTTGGGTCGCTGATCGCGATCCCGGTGGATATGATTTCGTGAAATGATAGGTTCAGAGTCTAAAATGAGAAATTGAATGATTTAATGTTTAATTTCAAGCTTGACTGTTTACATTTAACCAACTTTAAATTCAGACCATCGGTCTATTATTTCATGAAATCACATTCAACTGTTGAGCATTTTCACAGTAAGGGATAACCTTAGATTTGAGCAACAGGGTCATTCTGCAGTTCTAACAGAGGCCAATGCTACAAGTAAAT
Organism: Belonocnema kinseyi; assembly: GCF_010883055.1. Taxonomy (NCBI): domain Eukaryota; kingdom Metazoa; phylum Arthropoda; class Insecta; order Hymenoptera; family Cynipidae; genus Belonocnema; species Belonocnema kinseyi. Next base: position 4,405,926 of record NC_046657.1, read on the forward strand.
CAACGAGCCCAATATATCATCGATTAAACAACTTTTGCATTGTTTGTGGGAAATATGTCATCACGAATCAGAGGAGGCAATTTACAGATACATTGAAAGCACATCACAAAAAATGTTTAAATATAGATACCAGTGGAATGGACAATTTTTGAACTCCAAAAATATTATGCGTCACTTGCTCCCTGCGAATCACGGAAAAGAAGAAACAGATATTTCTTTCTCCTACGATCTGGCGAGAGCCAAAAGATCATGACACTGATTGCTATTTCTGCTTGACCAATACATCTGGGCACAATAGAAAGAATAATTCTAGAATATTATATGCATCTGTTCAATCTGTGACTGATGCTGTATTAATCAGCATTGAACAAGTTGAATGTGAATATCGGATATTTACTGACGAAGTCTCTTTTGAAACAGAAACTAATGATACAGGTAGAATATGGTAATATCATTTGAAGAATTCGAAGATCATGAAAATGACGAGCTAAATGCATCGCAAAAATTAGAAGATGGTCAACCCGGAAATTTTCATGGTTTTACTCAAGACGATCTAATTGACTTAGTTCGAGACGCAGGACTTTCGAAAGGAATTTCCAAACTCGTAGCTTCTAGATTCAAAGAGGAGAAGTTTGTAGCTCCTGGTACTCTAGTAAGTTTTTATCGTGATCGAGATCGCCTATTCCGAAAATTGTTCTCTAAAGCAAAGGGTTTGGTTTATTGCAATGATGTTGAAGAACTGATAAATGAGTATAAAAGTGTTCAATATATAGCTAGGGATTAGAGACTATTAATTGATTTATCAGTGAGGAGTTTAAAAGCTGTCTTACTTCACAATGGAAATATATATGCCCCTATACCGGTTGGTCATTCAGTGATCTTAAAGGAGCGATACAATAATATCCATTTTCTAATCGAAAAATTGAAGTATGATAGTCACAAGTGGCAATTAGATGAAGATTTGAAAATAACCAGTATTTTATTAGCTCAACAAAGCGGAAACACAAAGGATCTATGCTTTATTTGTGAATGGGACACTCGTGCCACATTAATTACTTCCCTGAAAATCTGGTGGACTTTAGTGAGGAGCCGGGTGAGAGATTTTACCAAGACTTGAAAAACTTTGAGAGAAGATATCAAGGTGTTTGGGACGTGAACATGAAGTAATAAATAATCTAGTTATATAACACACAGGCACACATAAAAATACACGGATCCACACAAGGACTCAGATTGTACCCACATACGCAAATAGACACACACACACACACACATACACATACAAACGGGCCCACGTAAGTTAACACAGATCTACTCGCAGACACATACAGCAAATACATATAGACATAGAAATAGATAGGCACAAGCAGCCGCACATCACCTACATAAACGCCCAGATACACATGAGTCTACACACAGTACCCACATACACGAATAGACACACACAAAAAGAATCAGGGGTGTCATAAAAATTATATTCTCCGAATAACGGAGTTTGACCTTCATTTGACCTTGACCACTGGTTCGAGACCCGTTCCTAGCTAAGACATCAGCCGAGAGATTAAAAGAAGGATTTGACCTCTAGATTACCTCCAAACGACCTTCAGAGGTCGGTTCGACAAACAAGTCAAGACGTATTCAGACGTAAAATTTTCCGCTCTTTCATAATCCGGGGTCAAAAAAATTTCATCCATCGTATTAAGGTTTTTGTCCTTGATTTCTCCTTGATCTAGACGCGATGGGGTTATATGGACACCGGGATCATGATAATAGACCCCAGAAACATAAATGTCAACTAAGCTAAAAGATGCTCTAGCTCAATTTCATCTTGTGGCCCTGTGTAATTAAAGGGTCTTGAATTTCAAATATTTAGAATAGACTTATTTTAAAAAGATGTTCAAAAAAATCTCAAGGTAACTTATTAATTTTTTCTTTACTTATGATTCCTATTAGGATAAGATTTTATATTTACATACTTATTTCAATTTTGTTTGGTTTGTATTTGCTAAATGAAATAAAATATAAATAAAATTTCAAATGAACCCTAATTAATATTGTTTTTGATATATTTTTAGAATACTTTATGTAGAAGAATAATGAATAATGAAAAAATGTACAAAAATAGATTAAATTTTGTTGATAGAAAACGCTGTTTTTTAAAGTTTCACTATCCAAGATAGAATAGTCGTATAAAATTCTATGAGATTAGAGTATTAGATGTCTGAAAATTCGTTTCTAAACGTTTTTTAATATAACAAAATATTCCTAATTGATTTTTTTAGCACGCAGAAGCTTAAATTATAGCAATTAGGAAAATAAAAAAATTCCATAAATCTTTTTAAACGATTATAATTAATACAAATATAAATCAGAAAATGAAAAGTTCATTAAATATAACTTCAGTATAGTTTTATTTATATAAGTATGCAAACTTTGCGTAATTCTTCTCAACAGATACGAAATCAGCCATAGCAACAGAAACGAGTGTATTGTAAAATCCTTAACTGAACTCATTTTTAGACTTGAAAATAAATATTGGCTTCCAGATAAAATAAAAACCTCATCATTGAACTAAATTAAATTTAACTTGAAATGCGAACTAAATGTAAAATTAAATTATTTTTCATGGAAATTATATAGAAAATGAATTTTGTTTTTTAATGTAGTGAATTTGTAATTTAATTACAACTAAATCAATTAGGCCTACTTATCTTTTTATATACATTACAATAGAACAAGAAATTCCAACAAAATATCTGCGATGCAAAGAATTGGCCAAGCAAAAGTACAGACCTTTCCCGTTGCAGACAGTTTTACGTCACCCCCCCCCCCCCCCCCCCCCCCCCCCCCCCCTACAGAAACCATTAGAATATCACGTAAAATGTTTTTTTTTTTTTTTTATTTCAAGTATCTCTGAATTTTGTTTTTTGTAATATTTCTGGTCGTAATTTCAAGAACTTCGTGAAAATTTTTAGAGATACTGGGTGGCTTAATTAAGCTTTATAATAAAAAGTACATGTTTCTGGTTTCAATTATGTACAAAACTATGAAACTTGCCGACTTTTCGTGAAAATTGCAGTTGAATTCTTCAGGGCTAGCTTGTAGCACTGAGCCTGAGAAGTAATAAGCCCTAAATAAGTGAACTACAATGTTCATGAAACGTTGACAAAATTTGTAGTTTTGCACACGATTGACACTAGAAACACTTCCTTTTTATTATAATGAATCATCGTCAAAGCAATAAATCTATTTGTAAAGCTTTGTTTCCCGTTCTTTCAACTCACTGCAATCTTACTGAGCAGTATGCTGGTGATGTATGTGGCCATTGTTCCCTTTGCACCCCGTAACCCGATTTCAAAACTGGACTAACGCCATCTGTGCAGGGCAGTAAACTATTTCTGTATTCCTCACTGCCTCTTAGCCCGCGCGCCGTGGTTCGCGGCGGGTCTATTTTTTTCTATGCGAGTTGACCTACCCTAGTTGGATGCCATTCTGACGTACAAGGCTCCGAAATCTTTCACTTAAATATAATCTCCTAGAAATTCTTTAGTTTGATGGAAATGCATGTCCACTGACGGAGTTTGTGGTCATTTTACCGGGGTTCATTCTTAAACTTAGATTAAAGAATAGCCCTTAACGATAGACAGATAAAATTAAAATATCAACTGTGAGATAAAATGGGCCGAATTTCCCATCTATTTATAGATTTAGTGGTCAATTCCCCCTTAAAACTAATACTTCAATTGAGCGAAATTATCTGATTACTGCGAATCTCTAGTAAACAAGACCAAAAAATAATCAGGATCAGCCTGAAGGAAGTAACGTGAAAGTGTCTGGACTGTAGAAGCCTCGATAAAAACGAAATGACAGCAAATCCTAAACGATGACGCCACGGAAAGAAGAAATTGAAACGTGTAAACGATAGTGATCCAAATACGGATCAAAGTATTATAAGTACGAGGGTAGTTCAATAAGTCCTTAGAATGACCAACAGATGGCGCGCGAATCGCTCCAAATCATCTGTTTTCAGTCAGCACCACTCCCGACTAGA
>NC_046657.1:4410076-4422300 GCF_010883055.1 Belonocnema kinseyi
TATAGAGCTCCAAGGAGATTATGTTGAAAAATAAAAAAAAATTTACCCAAAAAAAATTGTTTTCATACTTCATTCTAAGGACTTATTGAACTACCCTCGTAACTCCTAGTTTCAAATAATAATAAGAAGTGCTGAGTAATTAAGTGAATAAGGCAAGTATTATGAAAGAGTGGTCAATAAAAATGGTTTTACCGACATACTTATGTTCATATTTATTCAATTCTTCTCTTTTAAACCTGTAATTCAATTATTCAATTAAATTATTTTGGATCTTGTTTCTTTCCTTATGCTTTGAATCCCGAGCACAGTAAAAGTTAGTTCACATATGGCCACCAAAAGTCACGTCGCTAGTCCTCTCGGTACTTCAACCAACTCCGAGATGGCGATCTTCCAATTGAGCCGTGTTTTGATACGTAGAGTGTGTTTGACGCCACCGGGGTTGCAACTGGCCGCAAATTCTACTCAAAAGTAGTAAGTGTTTTACACTTAGTTCCTAACTATCGAGCTTTATGTCGTTTTTCCATTCAATTATTTCTTAGATGGGGAAGAAGTGTCGATAAGATAGTGGGCGCCCTCAACGAGGGATGCGATAAAAAAGTATCAGGAGCAGTTTCGGCAGGTAGGCTTTAAAGGGGTGTCAGTTGAAGAGATATGGGGAGATCAAGAAGAGAAATTGAAAAGGTGTGTGCAAAGGAAGGCATTTAGAAAGAAAAAGAAACGAGTGTTGAAGCCGTGGTGCGATAGGGAATGTAGAAAGACGAAAAGGAAAGTGAAAAAAGTATAAGAATTGCGAAAAAGAAACTGTAAAAATAAACGAGTAGGTACACATGAAGGTTAGGGTTTACAAGAAAAGAGGTGTAAGGGATAAGGCAGGTGAGTGGAAGAGGAAGGGAAGGCGGTGAAAGAAGTGAAAGATTTTATGTCTGTGGATTTCATGTTTCGCAAGAATGGTAGGAGTAAATGGTCATATTAAAGAAAGAGTGAGAAGGTTTAGGAGTGAAGGTGTAGGAATGATATGAGGTAAATAGGATACAGAACAGGTATGTAGAGTAAATTCCGGGGTTAGCAAGGAATACGCGTAATTAAATTCTCAGAAGCGGGACGGGGAGAACGAGTTTATGGATTATAATAGAAGTATTGGTTGAAAAAAGAGAACAAGAGTGGGAGGGAGATAGAGGTTGAAAGGAAAAGGTATTTTAGAAAGGAAGTAAGGAGCTTATAGCGAGGATGATATGTGAGTGTATGGAGGATTTTAATAGGTCTTGGCTTTCTGGGGATAAGAGGACTTTCGAATTTTGCGAGAATGGGGATGTAAAAACGAAGCACATGCTGGAAGAGTGTGAAAAGGTGAAAAGGAGTGGGATACGCACGAACGTATTGTTGCATGGAAGGGTAGACAAAAGGCCATTAGCATGGGTGAAGAGGGTGTTAGGTAAGATGGAGAAAAAGAGAAGGAAGAAGAAACACGAATGGAAAAGGAAAGGTTTAAATAGGAGAGGCGGAGGATAAAATGAAAATTGAAATATTATAAATAGGAGATAAATATTAGGGACTAGCTGTAGAATCAGTTGAACAATGCGAGGAAAAACACAAAAGTGGGAACATGCTTGCAAGGCGAGGCGAAGTGAGGAAAGACAATCCTATAAGAGCCAGAAGGTCGAAAAATAAAAGTTTATCTATCCACTGTGTTCGTTATCACAGGGGTAAGATAAGACATCTCGAGCTTGTCTTGTTAGATATTATTTTTTTATAAATTAGTTAACGAAACAAAATTTGGTAACCTCAACCCAAAATACAAAAAAACAGCTCAACATTTTTAGTTGTTCACCGTAATTTTGTAATCCCCCCTCTACACCTTACCAAGGAATTGTTTTAAAATGTTATTATTACGGTTTGACAGAGCATCGAAAACGCAACTGCTGCCTGAAAATAACAGCGACTCTAAATAGAATCGTGATAAATAACACCTTTGGCTACATGTCACGTCCGTGAGATCATTGGCTATAGGGTACGATGAAAACTCCACGAAAAGCCGGTGAAACACTTTTTTATATGAAGGGCATGAGGCCACCCAAGGATGACAGCTTTCTGTGTTCATCTCGCAAATAATTTGTCACATTTTCTTTACACGAGTATGACTTTATGGTTACAAAGAATTGATAGCTTCGCACGTCCGAGAGCACCGATCACAAGGATAACACAGGCCGACAAATTTGAAAGCCAGAGACCAGACTTAACATTTGAATTTGAAATTACTAATCTTCCCCTTTCAAACCCACTTGGATTAAATAGGATATCTTTATTTTTCACCAAGTTTTAGAATTTCCACCTTACTGTTCATTATAACAAAAATATGAGTTCAAGAACTCCTTGCGCTAAGAAAGTTAATACGTCTTGTCACGTTTGTGGAAGGTATGAAATGGAGAAATACCGTCGATCAATTAATGATTCGATAAAAACGTCATACTTCAACTGTTATATGATGACTACCAAGACGCAGACTGTTATTCAACCACCTGTTTCGCGTGAGCCCAACGATCAGGATACTGATTGTTAATTTTGCTTATGCAAAACAGGAGGTTTTTCTAAAAAGTATTTGGAGAAGATCATTTACCCTGATGTTAAAAGTTTAACACCAGCAAAGATTGGTATTAGAAATCACTCTGAAAACAAAAGTGACCGATCAACTCACGAATCAATGGATACTGACGATCTTAATGCAACTGAACATTCTTCTTGGGAAGAATCAGATGATGAAAGTCCTAAATTTTTTTACCAAGACGGATTAGAGGATTTTATACGTGATCTTGATCTTCCAAAAGATAAAGCTGAGCTTTGCGTTTCAAGATGATAAATCTTATAATAGGTTTACAGTCAAAAAACATTAAATACCCTTGTTTTCTTTGCCTTTAGGACAGTCGTGCAAGGGATGAACATTGGATAACGGAGAGATCAGTATTATGTTGTTTATGAAAGTCTTGTTGGCAGAAAAAAAGTATTATTGCCACCACTCCATATAAAACTGGGGTTAATGAAGCAATTTGTGAAAGTCCTAAACACCGAAGGAGAATGTTTCAATTATATCAAATCCACATTTCCGCATTTAAGTGATGCCAAAGTTAAGGAAGGTATTTTTGTTGGGCTTGATATAAGAAAACTTATCGAAGATGATGACTTTATCAAAACCATCACATCTATTAAAAAAGTTGCATGGTTGAGTTTCAAAGATTTTGTACAGAAATTTTTAGAGAACAATCGAGATTCAAAGTTTAGAGCTATTGTATCTAGTATGTTAAAGAATTTTAAAAGATTAGGTTGTTTGATGAGTATGAAATTACATTTTCTCAAATCTCATTTGGGTTATTTCCCAGAAAATGTTGGAGCATTCAGTGGAAAAATTGGCGAACGCTTTTATCAAGACTTTTACCAAAAGGAGCAACATTATTAAGGATCGTTTGACATGAAGCGCGAACGTTTCCATAAGAAAACGAGCAATTAGTTTCATCTTCATTGGACATACAATCGTAAGTCTTACCTTAACTGGCTGGGCAATCGTCAGTCTTCCCTTGACTGGCTGGACGATTCAAAGTCTTGCCTTGACTGACTGGGTGATTCAAAGTCTTGTCTTGACTAGCTGGGCGATACAAAGTCTTGCCTTTATTGGCTGGGCGATTCAAAGTCTTTCCTTGATTTGCTGGGCAATCTAAAGTCTTGCCTCAATTAACTGGAAAATATTAAGTACTTCCTTGCTTAGCTGGACAATCCCAGGTCTTGCCTTAACTTGTTGGACAATCGTAAGTCTTGCCTTGCCTGGCTGGATGATTCAAAGTCTTGACTTGACTGGCTAGACGATAAAAAGTCTTGCCTTTATTGGCTGGAAAATATTAAGTACTTTCTTGCTTAACTGGACAATCCCAAGTCCAGCCTTAACTGTTTTTCATATTCGATCATCTATGAGTTATAACAAAAAACTGAGCCAATCGAAAAGGAACCCCCGAAAACCCCTCAGATAACATTTTCAAGGGACAATGGCATACCATCTCGACCGTAATGGGTTAAAACGCTAAATTGAAAATTTTCATTTCAAGGTTAGCCCACTTGTAGTATGGAGTTCAATTACTTCACGAAATGTAAACAACTAAATTCTCTGCTCCCAGGGTTAGGTGGGTAAGCCTGCTTATGAGTTGGTAGGGGTGATTACTGGGTTTAGGTGGATTAGCAAGTAGGTGGGTCAACCCACTTGTGGCATGGAACTTCATTATTCCAAGAAAAATATGCGAGTAAACTTATTGTTCCCAGAGTCAGGTGGGTTAGCATGTTTGTGGCTTGTTAGGAGTGGGTTCTACCCCTAGGAAACGGCTTCTGTAGAAATGAAAAGATATGGGTTCCATATTTTTTATTGTTTTATCAATGTGCAAGTTTGGTTCCAAACGACTGTACGCTTTTTTGTTGGTATTTTGTGCGGGATCCTTTGTTCTTTTTTAAAGCCCTAAATTGTGGCCGCCATATTGGATCTTCTAGGGGTTATAATAAAGAACTGACACCGACAATAGAAAGGGCACCCTCGAAAATCCCTCAGATAATATGTTGAAAAAATATCGTACCGTCAGCAATAGAGAATGCGTTGTATAAATCTCAACACCTCAGCGTTAATGGGTTAAGACGCTAAAATAAAAAATGTCAAATTACAATATTTTGATGAAAAATAAAGACATCCTAATAACTCCAAGTAGGTTTGAAAAGGGAAGATTAGTACCGTCAAATTCCATATTAGGTTTTGTGGTGGACATTTTTCTTGTATAGTTACATAACCTCAAAAACAGCTAGAAAACGCGTTTTTTGCACTTTTAGGTTAGAATATCTTGAAAACCTGACTTACAGAAGCAATTTTGAGTTCGTATTCAGATTCAGCGCATCAAAATTCTTCGGAAATGTTTGGTCTGCTTTTTGGCTTTTGACTTTTGTCAAATTTTGTCGGCCTGTGTAATTGAATGGTACATCTTGGGATAGCCTTTTAAAGAATAAAACAAAAAGCCAAAAAAGAGAATTTTACAAATTTAAGTTACTAGCCTCTTATGGTTCCCGACCGTTTAATTACTTTAACCTAATACATTGGTTACAGTAGTTGCAGTTCCCTTTTATAGTCTTGATACCTCTCCTCCTTTTCCTTCTGCTTGTCTGTGATTTTATAGTCGAATGGGGCCAGGACGTCGATCACAAACATAGTTCGTTTCTCGAAGTCTTGAAAAAGGATGTCAGGCCTCGAGTGTACAACGGAGACTGCTGTCCAAAAATCGCAGTTTCAAAAAACTTGGCACTTCTCGTTGTATACAATCGGCTCTATTTCCGTTCGATAATAATATAAATAAAACAGGGAAGGGGATTTGGTTGGTTGCTTTGTAATTTTTCTTACCTATTTTTCATTTTGTCCATAATAATTTTTTTTATGAATATGTTCATCTTTTTCAAATATAAATAGGAATATTTAATAGCGGTTGTTTAAATTTGGTTGTTGGATTCTCAGTTTTATTTTTAGTAATGCTGCATATTGATAGTTATAGAGCACTCTTAGGGCCGAATTATGCCCGTAGAGATACGTCTTTTCTGCTTGAGTGGGCAATCTTGTATAGCATGTGTTCTAATTACTCAGCGTGTGCATGACACGCTCTGCATCTATCGCTAGGAACTTTTTGATATAAAATGCAGTATACCATGATAGAAATAGCAACGTCCTGTAATGCGAAAATGAAGCCTTCTGTACCTGATTTAGGTCCTGATAATCTAAGGAAAGCAAAAGTTTGCTTTTTGGAGAAGGACTGCTTTTCTACATTTCTGTGAAAGTTTTTGTGCATTATCTTGTCGAGAAGCTTTTCGAAGTGAAGCATCTAGAAAGCACTTTCCTCACTTCTGATGTTAAAATTTAGGCTAAGAGTCTTGGAAAAATTTGCTGGCAAATTGCGCAAACAACCGTGATAAATGTTTCGATATAAAACTAGATCAAACTGAAAAGAACAAGGCGCTTCACCTTTTGGGAGCAGATTAGCTACTTGCAGTTACACGAATAAAACTAAAAGCATTTCCAGCAAAGAAATGTCCATGTTGCCAGATGACAAAAGTGTCAACTCACTATGATATCTCGGGGTGGAATTGTGAATATCTTGGATTACTACTACTACTGTTGTGTTGGCTTTGTCTGCGGGTAATATTATAAAACCTTCATTCCGATTGAGTTTTTTAATTGCGGTTTTTTCTTTTTTTGTTAAATTTAACGATCGAACTTCGGCTTGGCGTAAAATATTGACCGTCTCGATTGGGACCCGAAATATCTCTTTCTATGAAAATGAATCATCGTAAAAGCATTGCATGTATTATTAATTTAAGAAAGCTTACTAAGTTTTCCGCAAATAACAATTTGTCCCCCGCAATCTGCATTCTACACGAACTGCTTTTAGTTCAAACACTATATGAGTACAATAAATTGAGGAAGCACCTTAATTGAAACAGCGTTACTAAATATACCAGTGACGTCAGATGATAGATTCAACCAGTGATACAACGCTCCACGCGGCCAAGAAATTAATCGCCGGACACCCGATGCGCGCCCGTCACTGATCGGGTCTTTGTAATTCTCGAGTGAAAACGAGTTCACGGATTTCAAAACTATAAGGGATAATCAATTCATAAAATTTTAAAAACGCTACTATTTCCGCACAACTCTGTACTCAGGGGTTTTCGAGGCGATTGACACTATTTACAGAAAATTCTGTTTCTTATGGGACAATGCAAACAGATTTTAAGTTGATTTTGATAAGATATTCTCTGTTTTTCATTTTGCTTAACCTTTTCTCATGTAGCATTCTATGTCACGAGAGCTTTTACAATCGTATCATGGAGATTAACTTCTTTCGGAAAACTTATTGTAGAGATGAAAGACTTTTGAGAAAGGTATCTCAACTTTAGATAGTGTTTGTGAACTGCACCTTTTCGAGAATAATAAAAAAGTTATTCCTGAAGAATAGGACACTATCGAAACTGTTCTCGAATATACTACAGTTATGCAGTTCATGCCGATACTTTTCTCCAGTTTCATGACGCACTCTTATCTATGACATTCTTACCTTTTACCCTACTGTCCTTGATTGTACCTGCACATTTCAATTTCAGCTTCCTCAAATTCACAATGACATCCAACTGTATGCAATAATTGTCAAAGTAAATAGGAAATTGAAATATCTTTCCTGCAGCTCACTGGTTTAAAACTGGTTGTAACAAATTAATCGCTAAGCGAGAAGCTTATGCGCATTTATTGAATTGCTCTACAATTTTTGAATTTGTCCGATAAAATAAGTCAAGGCACATTACGAAAATATCTGAAGAGCAAAGGCCCAAAAATTTCAGACCAACTCGTGTGAGTGTTCCTTGATTGAATTGTTTTAATGATGTTCTTGCACACAATTTGGCCATCATTTTACCTGTGGAGAGAGCAGTCCTACATATGCCAAACTTCCGGAAGTTTCTTTAGAATAGTTTCAGCTTTGCACACACGCACCCATATTATCATTCGCGTCAAGATCAGAAAAGGTCACGTGACAAGATATAAATAGATCTGTCGATCAAAAGTCTCTGTGAATCTTCCTCTTTTTGAAAGAAGTTAGAATGATTATTCCTAGAACAGTATTTAAATCTTGTAACTGTAAATCAAATTCGTTCTCTTTATATCATAAGAGTAAATTTTGCACATCAAAAGTTATAATTAGTAATTAACTTAACTATTCTATGATTAATTTGAAGTTAAAAAGTCGAAGAAATTCTTCAAATCATAATTGATTCAAAGCCTAGAATGCCAGTCAGTAGAAAAAATCTTTTTTTTTTTGGCAGGCTTGGTCTCCAAGGACACCAGTGACACATTCCAAAAATATACAACCATGTTTCTAAGATTGTACAAGGCCGTTATTCATGTTGAAAGTGCCAAGGGCAAATCAAAATGCCCCTGTCAAAAGATTCACATATCAATAGGAGCGACGTTATATTGAAATTGGGACGCGCGAAAAAGAAACTCTAATCTCACCACGTTAACGTGGCCGAGGCCCTATTTCTAAAAATATTTTTAACGTGGTCGAGCACGTGGCGGTATTATAAATAACCTTTAGAACGTAGTTCGCACTTTAACGATCAAAACTAACTGTTCACTTTACGGCAAAAGGATCTGGTAAAACTTATATTTTAAACAAATTATCACCTTTTGTATGATGTTTAATGGAGTAAATAAAGTCGTATGTCCATAAAAGTATAATTACAGAAGGATTTTTCCTAAACATTAAAAATATCACAAATCAATTAAAAACACGATACAATAACCTCGAAACCCAGGCAGATCCGGTGGCGATTTCGAAATTGTTTTTTCTAAGTTTCAATAAATAATCATTTTGAAAAAATGCATGTAAACCGTAATATGAAACATTTCTCAATTTCTAAACAAATTGGACGTCATCTTTTCAAAATTAAATCTGGTTGAACAATTCAGATAGAATTTAAAGTCGAAATACTGCGAAACTGAATGTCCATTAGTCTTAACAGCTAAACAGACATTTTTATTCATAAACGATACAAAAATTAAAATCATTTTAATAAAAGCCTTTTCCATTGATTCAGAATTCAAAAGTAAGTAACGACTCTTAATTGAATATTTGAAATTAAACTTTTTACAAGTGAGAGCATGATTAGGCATATTTAAATTAAGGCATCAAGTGATATTTACTACTCTCAAGTAGATATTCATATCTGAGAAAAAGAAGTTTGACGCCTATAGTCTGTTAGATAACAACTATAGGCTATATTATTCGATATTTGATGACTCGTTAGCAGAATCATTAGTTTGCCCGTCAATAAATTTACGTAATAATACATTAAGCAGTTTTTCACTACTTGGAAGAAATGTGGCTGGTTTATACTGTAGTCTTCACCTTTGCGATCGTTCTTAATTATATTGGTGAATATAATCGTATAATAATATATAATCGTATATGTGTATCATTTTAAAAAGCTTTCTAAACTTTTCACAAATAACAGTTTGTCCTACGTAATTTGCATTCTCCGCCAATATTTTTAATTTTCCTTCAACTTTATTGGAATGTATATTCTATTTGAGTCTTTACGAAATAGGTACAGTCTTCACGAGCTTATTTCGTGGGGAATCCACAATGTGTTCTATAGAAATACAATTAGAAAAGTGTCCATATTGACACGGAACTTGTACAAATTTGAGAACCAGAAAGTATAATTAGTTAAACTGTAAGCAGAGCTTCATATTTATATAAGAAGACGTAAAACAAGATGAAATTAAGAATAATTTAAATAATTTGATATTATATATCAATATATTAATCAGGTTTTTAATCATTTTGCTTAATTCGGTGGTAGTAGATGTCTGCTTATGTTGATCATCATATTTTATTCCTAAGCTACTAGAAAACTATCTAGTAAAAAATTAATATTGTCCTTAATCCTCTCTTTTTTTTAGGATTAAGTTTGCAGTTTGAGTGTTTACCAAATGGTGATCCCATTCCTAATGTTCCTCGTGGCGGACTTGCTTCTTCTTCTAAAGCAAACAATTCACCAGAAGGACCTCTTCCTTCTGTCATGCATAATGCTACTATAAGGCTTCCTTCTCCTAGGGGAAATGGAGGTGGACTTGAACAACTTAGATGTATTCAGCTTATTTCCCTTACCGAACCACCCCTAATTTTCAAACTACAAAGATACACTTTTCCTGCCAATAATCCAGTTGAAATACGAGGAGAAATTCATGCATATGAGCATATCACAAAGCGAAAACAAATAGTATTAGCTACATCCAGTGGTGACGTATTTGCAATATTGGAGACGCACAATACTCTTGCTGGGATTTATAAGTATACCAGGCGCGCTAAAAGACGAGCGAAAATGAACATAGAAAGTGGCAAAGTTACATTATTGACCCCAGAAGAAATCGCTGCAACTCCAGTAGGTCCCAAGCGCCCAATTAGACAGTATTTTCGAACTAAGCGTGTAAACGATGTGTAAGCGACAGCTCTTCATGCAAATAATAAAGTAAAAAGAATAAAATATGCTATTGTTCGTTATAGAAAGTCAAATAAAAATATTACAAGTAACGCCTAGTTTAAATAATAAAAATAAGTGCTGAGTAACTACGTAACTAAGAGACGAGTTATGAACGAGTGTTTAATAAATATGGTTTTACCGACGCACTTATGTTCGCATACATTCAATTCTTCTCTTTCAAACCTAATAGCTCAGTAAGAAGGTGACGAGGATAATAGAACGTGATTTGTAAAGTCGTATTTGTTGAAAGCGAACGTCATGTAAAGTGAACGAATGCTCTTTAACACACAAACCCCGTAAAAAGGCTTGCATAAAAAAATATTTGATGATTTCGTACCTGCAATCGTAACGTGACAAATATTCAATTATTTTGTATCTCATTTTTGTCCTCATGTTTTGAATCCCTAGTGCAGTAAAAGTTAGATCCTAAATAGAATGCCTTTATTTATCCAGCGCCAACTATAAATTTCCGAATATTTTGGGTACCAGAAAACAATCATTAAATAGAAAAAATGTTGTATTTTAAAATTGAACACATATTTGGATTATTTAGCACATATATTAACATTTATACACCACAGTTATCTTAGTATAGTTGTAGTAGAAATCCTAATAAAAAAGTTAAGATTTTGTATTTTCTTGTTTTACGATAAAGTGATGTACTGGATTGCACCATACTACTATATTTGGTCAATTTTATGCTTCTGGAGTACCTTCTAATCCACTTAAGAAAAACTGTGTTATTCAATTTTTCGAGGTTACTTTTAGCATTTGCTATCCATCCTAAAAGGTATTCGAATTTTATTATTTGTGATACCTAATCGAGAAACCCAAATCAAAGGACGAAAACTAAATTTGTAGAGATAAAAAATTCTGAATACTTTTCAATGTAGGCCTTTTTATCGGGCAGTTGAACAAAATGTTTTGATTTTAACAAATAATTCCGTAACATTGAAAAAAGAACTTGCGTATCGTGACTGATGCCAAATCATTGATGAAACTACCTTATTGCATGCAAAAGAGCAAAAGACCAGTCATTATTTACAGAATTGAGAAATATTAAGATATATAATAATATTAAGAATTATTCTACATTTATATTTCTTATTCAACGAGATTCAACGAGTTGATGACAGTATACTCTGGTAGTGAATACTTCCTAAAATTGTTAATAACATTATTTTATTCCATTAGATAGAAGGTGGTTAAATAATAGCCTACAAGCGTCTTTCTCTTCCGCTTGGACATGCTTCAACATATGTATTACTTTAAGTATCTCCAGCGCTGGAAATATGAGATTATTTTAGTTCGCATGACTTGCTATAATTTCTCATTAAGTGGCACGCATTGAGAAGCTTATTTTTTTCCCCTCCTGGCTTAGAATACCGAAAACTTATTCATTACTCTAAGGAACTCTTGCCTCTCCTCTATATGAGCAAATAGTTTTAGTGCGATGGAGTAGATCCTCGCAAAGAACAGCCGAAACAGAGCGATTTAAATTTCCCGTGATGGAAAACCATACATACTCCACGAGAGCTTCGCGGGCTCGTTTACTCATGAACTAGAACAGCTTCTTGTTTGTCCTTCTATCGATTGTTGAATGCGATTCAAACTTTTGTAAATCAAAATTTGCATTCCACGTGTTTGACGTGGATTAAAACTTAACATTCCCAGAATTCATGTCTCTGAAGGCACTTTATTTTTAAAATGAGATGCTCTTCCTTATAACTCTCACAAAAGTTATTCCCGTAAATAATTAAACCATCACCAAATGATATATTTTCTTGTGTTGGACGCCTATAGTCTGCTAGATTACAACTATATGATATATTTTATAATATGTGATGTCGTTAGCTGTATCATTAGTTATAAGGTTAATTATAATCTATAGTAATACATTAGGCAGCTTTCCCTCTACTTGACAGAAATGAGGACCGTTTATACTCTGTTCTTCGCCTTTTTAATCGTCCTTAATTCTGTTGGTGAATATAATCGCATAATAATATATACTCGCATGTACCTTTACAGTCTGTCAAGTTAAAGCGTGGGTGGCTTTACTCGCAGTCGGTAAGGTGTATCGACATGATTTTCGTGTCAAAATATTAAGAAGAGCTCCCTCTTTC
>NC_046657.1:4422400-4432683 GCF_010883055.1 Belonocnema kinseyi
GGGAGCTCTTCTTAATATTTTGACACCAAAATCATGTCGATACACCTTACCGACTGCGAGTAAAGCCACCCACGCTTTAACTTGACAGACTGTAATTTAAAGAAGTTTTCTGAACTTCTGGCAAATAAAAATTTGTCCTACGTAACCTTCATTCTATTCTAATATTCTTTATTTTCCTCCAACTCTATTAGGGCTTAACAAATTGAGCTTACTCCTTGTTTGGACTTACCTTTACATCAATGTTTGTTCTTTTTAAGTTTTCCCAAAATAGCTACAGTGTTCGTGAGCGAATATTGATGGGAATCCAAAATGTTTGTTATAAAAAATATAATTGGAAAATTGTCCGTATTGATACAAAATGTTTACAAATTTTAAAACCAAAAAGCTCAGTTAATTAATCTGAAAGCCGAGCTTTATTTCTACATAAAGAGACATAAAAAGATAATGAATTTAAGAATATTTGCAATAATTTGTTATGATATTTTAGTATATCAATCAGTTTTTTTGTAAATTGTTTTAAATTACAAAAGCATCAAAGGTATTGCAAGTTTTTCGTCAGTGATTATCGTCAGTGATTATTATTGCCGCTCGCGCAAGCCATGTAAATCATTTCTGAAGTTTATGTATATACATTGTTATATAAATTTTAACAAATTTAGTAACTGAGTATTTATTCAAAACTGGCTAATGAAATGTAAATATCGCATAAAAACAAGCTGTGGGCTTTAGGTAATGATTAGTTACAATGTGAAATTATTTATCAAAATATCAATCAGCTATTTACTCTACTTGGAAAAAACTAGAATCGTTTCTACTCTGGTCTCTCCATCCCAATTCCTTTTCCTCAAACTGTATTTTTGTTTGTCGTAAATTGGTACGAGTTTAGTTGCACATTATTCCCTGAAATCTAGAATGCGTTTCACAAAAAATATGATTCGAATAGTAACTATACTGATACCTAATTTGTACATGCTAGTTGTTCCAAAATTGAACAAATGTTTAACGTTTCGTCAAACCATTACGAACAAATATTAAAGGGTGATGTTAATGAAGAGTCATTTAAAAAAAAGAAACTACAAACGATCAATCGATTTATTTACTTAACGCAGAATTTCAAATTATTGTAATGAATTTCTACTAACTTTAACAAATTCAAGGTCCATGAGCTTAATTACAAAATTGCAAAGGATTTAAAAGATTTTAAGTTATTTAAAAAAATTCCAAACAATTCCAAAAGATTTTGTACTTCCCGAATTCTCCCAAAGTATTCACGGGATTGTGAAAAATTTCCAAGCTTTTAGCTATTTTAACAGATTCTTAAGAATCTCAATACATTTTTGATAATTTCAGGGGATTCTAAAGAATTTGTGTAGGAGTGTTAATACAGCGGTTACAAATAATGCAATGTTGTCGAAAAGAGTTTAAACAAATCACGAAATTTTTAAGCACGGGGAATCGGAACCTAATCACTACACTCTAAGTCAACTAAATTACGCACTCGGCTGACGAGGTAAAATTCTCAATTTACTTGCAATACCGATCATTACCTTCTGATCTCAAAAATTAACTTAGGTCGGGGTTGGAGAAAAAAGAGACCCAAGAAAGCAAAACAAACGCGAATCAAAATTAAGAACCTACAGAAATCGGATGTGAGAATAGATTTCCAAAATAAGATAATCGAAAGCATAGATTGGGCAACATGGGAGCACCGTATAAAAAACAAAGATTTAGAGGGCGCCTGGTCAATGTTACGGGATATCCTTGTTAGATGCCCGATCGAAGTGTGTGGTACCGCAGTTGTAGGAAGAATTTCTGGTGATGCGTGGTGGAATGATGAAATTCAGGCTGCCCAAAAAGCAAAAAGAGAAGCGTACCAGAGACCTTTGAACATCGCAGGTCTTAGCAATGAGGAAATAAGTAGACGTAGAAATGATTATAGACGCGAAAACAGGATACTTAAACGATTAGTTAAAGAATGTAAAGATACAATTAGAGCAGAAGAAGAGATAAAAATACAAAACGACTTTGAAGGAAGCTATAGGACACCACAACTGCGATGTTGAACACGATGCGATGGAAAACTCAATTGAAGCTATTATCGTACCAATATACAAGAGAAAGGGAGATAAAAGCGAGTGCAATACTTACAGAGGGATTAGCTTATTAAGCACCGTACGTAAAATATATTCAAAAATACTTATTCTTAGGGTAATGAAAATAAAAGAAGCAACGATTTGGGAAGTCCAAAGTGGGTTTATGCCAGGAAGGTCATGTACGGATCAAATATTTAGCTTAAGGCAAATAACAGAAAAAAATTTGAGAGTAGGAAAAAAAAGTTTTCTGTGCATTTGTTGACCTAGAAAAAGATTTTGACAAGGTAGATAGAAGTTAACTTTGGCAGGTGCTGACAGAGTATGGAGTCAACGGATGGATCCTACAAGCTATAAAAACAATATATACAGGTAGCAAAGCGAGTGTAAGAGTGAATGGGAAACTGAGTGACTGTTTCGATATTATTCAAGGAGTTAGACAAGGATGTATTATGTCTTCATGGTTATTAATATTATTTATGGACAAGTGTTTAAGAATGGTTCTCTTCGACGAAGTGGATGTGGATCTCGAAACAGTAAGGGTACGAGGGTTAGCGTTGGCAGATGATAAGGTTGTTATGGCAGAGTCTATCGAAGACCTACAAAGAATGTTGAATAAACTAGATGCAAGAATGAAGAGCATGGGCCTCAAAATTAACGCAAATAAAACAAAAACTATTGTGTTCAAAGGAAAGAGTGAGAAAACACTATGCAATATTTTATATAATGATGAGAGAATTGAACAAGATGATAAGTTCGTATACCTGGGTAGCTTATTTACTAGGGACGGAAAGATAGATGAGGAATTAGATAGACGAATAAATGAAGGTAAGAAGGTTATTGGTAGAGCAGGACCCCTTATCAGAAGTAAAAATATACGAAATAAAGCTAAAATGGCAATACATAATTCTATATTTGTACCGACTGTACTATACGGTAGCGAGACATTGACTTATCAAGAAAAAGATAAAAGTAAAATTAACGCAATTGACATGAGATTCATGCGCATAATTAGCGGGAAAACCCTAATGGACAAAGTAAGTAACGAGATAATTCTAAAAGAATGTGGTGCAGAAGAGACGCTAGTAGACACATGGGAAAGAAATCGGTTAAGATGGTTCGGACATGTTGAGAGAATGCCAAATGAACGACTAACGAAATAAGTGTATCAAGGTAAAGTAAATGGCAGCGTGCCCAGAGGTAGACCGCAGAAAGAATGGTTAGAATGTGTGAATGAGACCCCACTTAGGAGAGACATAAGAAGTCACAGAAACACGAGAGCCTGCATGAAAAAATTCATGGACATCAAAGAAGCTAGAGAAGTATACCAGGAGAGGAAAGTATGGCGGCAAATAGTTAATAAAAAGAGTGTCAGTAGAGTGAATGACGCATGAAACAAAGACTTTGGCTATTAATGGACCCAAGTGGGGAACCTTACATAACGATTTCGAGAGGTTGTTCGCTTGGGGTGATTGCTAGAGAGATTGATCAGCAACCTGGGTCGGAGCAGTGTTGCGGAACGAACGTGTTATTGACTTAAATAGCACGAGAATTCTGGATCAATCTGAAAAATCTCTATCCCTTCCACACATTACTCCTTTCCCCTGCCGAATGAGTCACGCCTACCCCGAAAGGGAAATGGCTTAATGGTGTAATAAATAATAATAATACTTCAATCGAGGGTTAAATTAAAGATTTCAGATAAAACAAAATTATACCAGACAAACTACTGTTTCTTCTTGTAGAATTAAGTTCACAGTTCGACTGGTTGTCTAATAACAAGCCTATTTCTGATGTTCGTCGTGCAAGACCTTCTTCTTTTTCTTCTTCTTCTTATGAAAGACCCAATTTTCCTGAGAAATCTCTTTCTTTTGCTGAACATCATATTCGTGACAGGTCCACGTCTCTTCCTATCAGGTTTCCTTTTTCTTCCAGGTCGATTGCTCAACCTAGAAGGTTTTCTTCTTCTGACGGTTGTGGATGTGGACTTGAACTACTTAGATTTGTTCGTCTTGTTTGCCGGTTGAATTCACACCGAATATTCGAAATTCAAAGATACACTCTTCCTACCGACAAAATAAATCAAATTAGAACAGGATGAAATGCCTATAAGCCTACAATAACACTAGAACAAATTGTATTATCAATTTCCGATGATGACGTCTTTGCAATATTGGAGATTTTAAATGTTTTTCCAAAATTTATATATTTAATAGTATTAACAAAAGACGGGTCGCCCAATTTTAGTAAATTTAGGAAAATGTACATCTTCGATACATTGTGTGTGGTCCGAAGTTAAATTAAAACTATTCTTGTAACTACACTAGGACCTCGGATTTCTTTGGCCTCACTTTTCTTTAACCTTGGATTCATTGGCGTGACTTTCTCCTGCTTTGGCACACCTACCATGGCGCTTGTGGGCGCCGTGGCTGGCGAGCGGTTGTATATATCTTTCTCTTGACCAATCAGCGTAGATCACGTGACTCTACCGTGACTAGAATAGGAACTCCTCGAATCCCGAAAAATCCGATGCTCATGCCTTTCGCATCACCAAAAAACTCCGAAAACCTAGTATAGTCACATTAAAGATTCAATATGTTACGGTATATCGAGGATTTAATCTTCCTCAAGTTTTGTTCGCGAGGTCAACTAAGGACCTTTGTAAACCAATTTCGAGATTTATTATTTGGAGTAAATGCTAAAGAATCAGTTTAAGTTGCGGAATTATTTTTAAAAATTCTAAAAAGGGATCCAGACGTTATTGTTGAAAAATAAAGTTGACTGAATTATTAAGAAACTTCCCAAGGCTTATTTAAAATTGTTTCTTTCAACAAAAATCTGCGAGAAAATAAAAAGCAGGTAAAATGTAGTTAAAAAATAATTTTCACTTGAAAATAAGACTTCTGTAAACATAGAATGTATCAAAAGACTATTTATGAATAATTTTTATTTCCATTTTTTCCTAGTATTAAGATAAATGATTGATTGACAGTTTTTTTCTAAATAAATTTTATTGAAACTATACGAATCAAACAATTTTGCATTAAAATGAGAAACCAATTTTTTACTTAAATAAAAGTATTACTTTTAGCAATTTTAAAAGATTTAATTTAGATATTTTTATTTCCAAACCTCCTAATATTTAATTATGGATTCTTAATTGAAAATTTTATCAAATAGATTTGTAAATGCTTCAAAAATTTTTAATTAACAGCGTGCGAAATTAAATTTTCAGACCGAAAGCCTGAATAATTAAACAATTCTTTTGATTTATAAGCATTAAAAGTTTTAATAGTTTTAATAATAGCTTTATAAATTGCTTAAGTTTTTCAAAATAAATGACAATTCGAAATAGAGTGTTAAAAATGTAACAATTAAAAATTGTAAATAAGTTTAAGTTTTTTTGTGAATTATGTTGATGAGAATTTCAAAGTTTTGATTTTCCTTGTTGATCATTACAAAGTTAATTTTAAGTTTCAGTTCTCTAATCGAAAATAATATATGACAAACTTGCAGAATTGTATTGTTTTTATTGATTACAAATTTCAAATATGCTAATCAGTGTTTGATCAATGATAAAATTTTAATTAAAAGATTTAATTAAAAAACTGTCTGCTTTTGAAGAAAGCTAATAATCTTTTAATTTTTGATGTGCACTAGTTAA
Source organism: Belonocnema kinseyi (assembly GCF_010883055.1). NCBI lineage: Eukaryota > Metazoa > Arthropoda > Insecta > Hymenoptera > Cynipidae > Belonocnema > Belonocnema kinseyi. The sequence goes on from NC_046657.1 coordinate 4,428,155, forward strand.
AATTACTCAATTCATAAAATTTTTACAAACATTCTTTTCATAGCTTAGAATTTTTAATTACTTAATTTCGGACACAGATCTTGAAGTCGAGGTACAACATTCGTAAAATTCTTTTTTTTTAACACCTCTTTTTTGAGAAAAACGAAAATGTTTTTGCAAAATCCCATATGGCGTGGACATTTATAATCCTTCTAAGCTTTTGAGAAAAATAAGAAGCTTTTTTTATCTACTTGTCGTATTTCAAAATCACCAGTGACTTTTATTGCTGCCCGCGATAGCCATGTAGATACTTTTGGACAGTATTGTACATAAAGTGTGACAAAAATTTTGACGAATTTAGAAATTTAGTACTTATCCTTGATTTTGACTGTAATAATATTTAAATATCTCAGCAGGAGAAGCTATAAACCTGTAATGTATGGAATATGGACTCTAGGACTTCTTATACAATATGCACTGAAGCACCCGAATATTCTTTTGTTAGACTGTTAACCAAATCCTTTATTACTTAGTTAATCAGTTTTTCTTCCGTTTTGTAAAAATGAAGGCCTTTTATACCCTGGTCTACACCTTGGCAAACGTCCTTAACTCTATTGGTGAATATAATAGTATAATAATAATGAGTTTTCCAGCAACTTTCGCATTCGATCCCAATTTAAATTCTCGAAATAAGTAGGAATTTCATCTAAGCTTGTGCCGCATTGATATAAATTTCTTACAATGTCTAAAACAGAAATTACACACGATTACATACGATTTGATTTTGCACTATAAATCGATCATAAACACTCTGAATAACTTGTTCCACGAGGTTCTTTCTAACATTAAGTTCCTGAATCTAAGAAAAAATAAAAAAATAAATTTAAAAACAAAGATATATTTTGATTCAACTGGATGTATATTATTTTCCAACATAATCGCCAAACCGATCAATGCATTTCCTATATCTTATTTCAAGTTTCTGCAGAATACCAGTGTACCACTCCGTGCTAATTTTCGTCAGGTAGCGGTTGACTTTTTCCTCAAGTTAAGCATTTGTATAGAACTTCCTTTCATTCTGATGAATCTTGAGATTGGGGAAAAGGAAACAATCATTCGGAGCAATTTCTGGGTAGTAGGGTGAAATCTCTGAAAACCTGTTTGCAGTTTTCAATTTATTCTGTTTGTTTAAAGCGAAAAGGCCGCCCTCTGCGCGCCTCATCATGCACACTTTTTCACACTTTAAGGAAACGTTTCTTTCATCTCCGAATCATTTTAATGCTTAGACTTCTTCTGCATTTACAGAAATGCCCCTACGGTAAATTTCGAGAACACCAACACTTTCTAAGACTAAGAATTTGATTAAAGAACGCTTTGCACAATCAGAGACGCTAGACAAGGGAAGCTCTACAGTTACAATGATACTGTTAAGGAAAAACAGCTGATAAAGATCTGCTAAAAATTCAGTGATGTCCTAAAATAGAAAGGAACATATCCGCGTCCAATTTTTCCCTCCATGACCTTTTGCCGCCGAATTATAAAATTTTAGAACTTAATGTATCATTGCGCCCATAGGAAAAAATATGAAAGGAAATTCTGCGAAGCCCTTTACAAATTTTTCTAAGTAGAATTCTTTATAATTTGTTTGCGAATCAATAAAAATAACAATAAGAAACTTAGTTCGGAAACTTTAATGCGTAAGTTTAGTTCCATTCATTCTTCAAAACATATTCGAATAGTTCAAACAGGCACACCTCTGTTTTTGGTTTCAGAGTTAAGTTTACAGTTTGAATGCTTACCTAATGGCGAGCCTATTTCTGGTGTTCCTCGTGGCAGAAGTTATTTTTATCCTGACAGACAATCACCTGAGAAAAGTGGTCCTCCTGCCGAGCCTCATCATAGTTCCAGGTCCAGGACTCCTTCTGCAAGATCTAAATCTTCTTCAAGGTGCACAGCTACACCTACAAGGCTTCCTTCTCCTAACGGATATGGATGTGGAATTGAACATCTTAGACTTATTCGGCTTACTTCCCACGCGAATCCTCAACGTATACTTGAACTTCGAAGATACACTTTTCCTGCCGATAAACCAATTGGATTAAGAATAGGAAATCATCGTTTCAAGCCAATGCCAAACCAAGAACAAATTGTATTATCAACATCCGATGGTGAAGTCTTCGCAATATTAGAGAATTTTAATGTTCTTGCTGGAGTTTATACATATAATAGTTTTGTTCTAAGACGGTCGAAAATAAACATGGACAGCGGGACGGTCACCTACTTGACTAGAAAAGAAATAGATGAAATTCCTGTCGGTAACCGCCGAACAATCATGAAGAATTTTATAGTAGAGCAACTAAACGCTCGTATAAACCTTGGTTAGCTATTTTCAAGAAGCATAAATGAGTTTTATTGCCGCTTCAGCTAGCCTTGCTGCTAATTTTGGACAATAGAGTACAAAAAATGTGATCTCAGCTTTAAATTTTTAAAGCTTAAATCTGAAAACTCCGCTAAAATTATTTGTGTTTTATAAAATACCTTTTAATAAAATTCGAATAATTATATTCTGAACGCATTATAAATACTATTTTCTCAACTTAGAAACATTACATTTTTAACACATTGAATTTTTTTCTGTGAGCACAAGTGGAACGCTAAGCTTATTTTCGCGTTCAGCCAAATCCTATATTTTTTAGAAATCCATTTAATAGATAACTTTCCGGAAAGAATTTGTCACTGCAAATGTTTTGTTTCGAGATGCGTGTCTCTGAAACACGTCCCTTCTCGCCTCTGAAGAGATTACTTTTGGAAGCTGCTTAAGCAAGGGAAGCACGATTTTGTTTTCAGTAAGCTCTTTTGTGAGCATTCGATCAAATCTGCTGCATCGTTGTAAACACTACTTTTTTCCAGAACCTCCTGGATTTACGAGGTTGAAAGTTCGAATTGATCCTAATTTTGCCATTCTTATGCTTAGATTGCTCTTTGCCATTTTCCCTGACTATACTTCTTGAAAAGGTTTTACTTAAGTTAATATACACGCATTAATCCTCTTCACAATACTAGCCAGAAGTGTGCTTTGAAAAGAGATATGTGACAAGCATCGATATAAAAATTTCTTCGAATTAAGAGCCAGTCGCCTTGTTTGATCTAAAGCCATCGCTTTAAAAATGTCCAAACAAGTTTTCTGAGGCCCGTGTTCTTTTTTCATATTCCAGTGTTTTGGTGGTTCAAAGCAGTAAAATATTTACGAGATCACTAGAATGTGAACCAATGAAACACACGTTAGAGTTGGCAGTAATGGAGAACAGCGCACATGTACGCGTTGATACCATCGTACATCGACGGTCGTATAATTCATAGGACACATTGTGGAGCCAGCCTGAGGGGTATTGATTAATAATACGCCTACAAAAACTTTCAAAACCGAGTTATTTAAATTTTTTCGACGAATAGAAGAAAACCTTCCTACGTTTCTATCAAATTTTGTAAACAAGAAATGTCTGTTGCAATACCTTTTATCGTTTCTTTTGTCAACAAACCGCATGCTATCCAGTTGCCTGGCCACAAGTTTAAAAAGCTTGTCAAAGTAAGAATTTTCAGTCCTAAGGAAACTCAAGTTTATTGGAAAAATCATATAAAAATGTACAGTAGTAAATAGAATAAATGAAGCTTTCAATTGTAGTTTAACTTCCAATTAACAAGGTTTAGCTAACCTATCATCAAGGAAAGCAAATCTATGAATAAAGACAGTTTCTTGCTGAAAACCTGCATCATTAGCTTCACAGACATTTTATTTATTTTATCCAGGTTTCTAAAGGTTAAAGTTAAAAAAATTTAATTTGCCAATTTTAGTTTAGAATAATTTTTACTGAGGTTACTCAAGCATAAAATCATACACAGTTTTTTAGACGAGCAAAAATTTTCAATCAGCCTCTTGACTTGTAGACTGATTTGTACGTAAAATACAGTTTTCTGCCACTGTAGATTTTGTAGAAATTTTAAGTTTTTTTTAAGCGGAAGTTTCACGTTTTTTCTCTATGAAACAACGACTATACAATATCATTATACTATAATACACGAAACTCTTGCTTTCTGTCTAGTGTTGGGGTTTGTATGCAAATAGCCTTGGCCACAATTAGGGAGGAGCCAAACGTAAGCAGTCAGGGCCACATGAACAATATCCAATTTAATGCAGAATATTGCGCAATATACTCCACTGAGTACCCGCGCACTGCGATTCTTCCGGGGTAAGAGTCGCAACCGTTTCTCACCCTGCTCGATAAGAAAATGCATGAGACAGCTGTTCTAGAAAAGTTAAAACGGGGGGAAATAATCCAAAACTTGTGTGTATTTAATGAAACACCGGAGAATTAATTTTTCGCACTGTTAACCTTGGAGAAGGCGCATTTTAGAATAGGGCACTTTGTATATAACAAAAAGCTCGAGCCATATGTATAATCTATCAGCAGAGAGAAATAGAGTCACAATTGATTAGAAATATCAATTAAAAGAAAGATGGCGCCCTCTATTCGTCTTTAACCGTGATAGCC
>NC_046657.1:4432783-4436738 GCF_010883055.1 Belonocnema kinseyi
TACTTGGAAAAGGGTAAAACAATCACTGGTGAATATTATGCATCACTATTAGAGCAGCTGAAAGAAGAAATTAAAAAAAAACGACCACATTTGGCGAGAAAAGAAATTCTCTTTCATCACGACAACGCCCGAGTTCTCACATGCTTCGTTTCAATGGCTAAAATTGAAGAACTAAAATTCGAATTGAAAAGCGATTGACCAAGTGTATAGAGCTCCAAGGAGATTATGTTGAAAAATAAAAAAAAATTTACCCCAAAAAAATTGTTTTTATACTTCATTCTAAGGACTTATTGAACTACCCTCGTATCATCGGGAATGTCTTGGCTCAAAATGTGGCGACGGTATGTTAAGGTGTAAATGACACCGTCTTGGCATGCAAAAATGAAACCCTCTGTACCAGACTTCAATCCGGGCGATTTAAGGAAAGCAAACGTTAGCTCACAAGACATTGACTGATGCTCCACATTTCTGTGGAAGACACCGTGCATCCTCTTATCGAGGAGCTGTTCACAAAACTTTTTCTCTTTTGCTTTCTTAATCCGTGCTTTCAGGAGTGAGTGCTCGAGATAGATAAGATTTGATGCATTTTGCTCATCCCTAATACTGAAGTCAAGTCCGAGTGTTTCAGCAGCTTCCTCCGTTGCTTTGTAGAGAAACGCTTCTTTGCCCACTTCTTCGTGATTATTGACCATTTTAAGAAGAGTGTCTCTTCCATTAGTAACTCTATGTGCTGTACCCAGAATAATCCTGTTGTGAAGACATTCAAGACTCAATATTCCGCGACCCCCTTGACGGCGTGAGATGTACAGTCGCGGAACGTAAGACTTAAGATGCTCGTTCTTCGTCCATGGAAATACTCCAAATTAATAGAGTAGTACCGGGACGGCAAGCATATTCGTTGCAGATACTTTGTTCCTCGCCGACAGTTCGGAAAACCAAATGTGTCGGATGAGACGTTTGTATCTGCTTCGGAGAGTATCCGTTATAGATGTCACATCCTAAATGGGGCTCTGTGGCACGCCCAGGTATGTATAAGTCTCTCCAGCGCAAAGGTGTCGTAATGCGCTTCTATCAACGAGCTCAGGATCTTCAGAGATGGCATTCAGTTTTCCTCGCTTCAAATAAACCTTGGCGCATTTGTCTAACCCAACTTCCATTCCAATTTCCTTAGTATATCGTTCGACAATCCCTAGAGCTAGATGTAGTTGCTCTTTGTTTTTAGCATAGATCTTAAGATCGTCAATGTAAAGCGTCCGATAATCAATCCAGGCCATCGATAGATCACGCTGGTAGAATGCTGCATCTTTGCAGACACACCTATGGATAAGCAGGTTCCTCCGTCATCCGGCTACGCCTTTCTTTGAATCTCGTTGTTCATATATTTCTTGCCACACAGGTTCAATTGCCCGAACAATCCTATCATTTAGGATAGCTGTGAATATCTTATAAAGTGTGTTCAGACAAGTTACTGGCCTGTAATTCTTCGGGTCAGCTAAGTTGCCTATTTTCGGTAGGAGATTGTGCGCCCTTCCACCAACCACTCCGAAAAGGTCCAGAAGGTTTTGATACAATCTGGTCCCGGTGCGGAATAGTTCTTCATCCCTCTTAATACTTTTCTCACCTCCTCGGTAGTTATGGGTGGGTATTCTTTATCAGGTGTTATGAGGGCAACACATAACTCCTTGAAGCTATTTATATCTTCTGAGTCTTCGTCCAGTCTTGCTGTATTATACACTCAATAATTGATAGCCCAGAGTTCGGATTCTCCGGAAAAATGTCCACGAAGCTCGTCATCCATTTCAGCCAGATCTTTAGGCTTGAGAAAAACCTTGGTGTTGAAGTTTCTCCGGGTCGTAAAGCATCGCTCTTCCTCTGTTGGATGCCTGTCCGCGGTTGGTCTTATTGTCGCCTCTCTTTCTCTGTTGCCGGCTTATTCTAGCTGTGGTAGAGTAGCCGTTCCGCTTACATAGCCCCTTTTTCGGAGTAGTTGAGCATGGTTTCGTAGACGTCGCTGCGAAAAGTGCAATAGCTCCGGGTGTTTCGAGCACCACAGAGCATGCAGTCGTGCCATGTAACCCGGTTCAGGGGCCACACCTCGCATCGTAGCACTCTAGCAAGTTATGATTCAGTCGCTCCGTCCACCCAAGTGTTGCGAGATCCCGCCGATCCATCGCATTGAATCCATTTTCTTTGACTCTCCCAGCTCTAGATTGGTCGGCATTGTTGGCCTATCCATTGTGGGGAGCCCTGCGCGTTCGGTTGTTTCGAACCGCACTTAATACAACTATGTTTGGTGTTGTCATTGTTGTTCCCACGAGAAGATAGGGAAAGGGGTTCGTCTATTCTCGTAGAGCCCCGCAGGCAAGGATAAGGCTGCGTACTCTGAGAGGTCGCCCGGTATCCCCGAGTCACCCTTCTAGACACCTCACCACCGACAATGACAGACATGAGGTAAATGACAGTGGCCTGCGTGGCCTCTCAACCCTTTACATGAGTGCGTCACGTGGCTATCGTAGGTATACCGCACGCACATAACCTGATATCGGCTTTGACTCAGCCAGATTTATATTTCAGATGGTTGGTGTTGGTATTTTACCTGGAGTAAAACTGTTCAATCGTGAAGTAAGCAATTTTTGACGGCTTAAATCTGAGAGATAAATGAGCCAATTTTGTAATGTTTAACTGTCTAGTATTTAACCTTAAAATTCATTTGTACATTTTGTCTATTTGTGCTACAGTTATTAACAGTAGCTGCTTAAATTTAATGCCAGATTAAGCAAATCTGCAGATCGAGAATTTTCCAGACTCATTTTTTACTTTTGTGACAGATTTTATCTCAAGTTTCCGAAAAGATCATCTTTTTTGGGTAGTAAAATCAACTTTTTTGATGAACATTCGTCTATTTCTAATAGCTAGTTCGATATTTTATATTAAAAATTCGCATATTAATTTGAAATTTTTTCTATTAAATTCCGCGTTCAGAATTAATCTCTTTTGCTTGAAGGTTTAACAAAGTAGTTGTATTTGAAAACAAAACAGGTAAATTCTTAACTTTTAACAAAGTAGTTTCACTTTTAACCAGCAAAGTTGAAAAAATCGTTAAAATTCTTTTAAATGCCTTTAAATTATAAAAATGAATTGAAAATTCATTGACATCTTTTTAAACATCCTCAAATATTTAAAATCCTTTAAAATATTTTAAAATCTCTTTAAAATTTGCAAAGCTCTTGAAAATTTCTTGAAATTAAAAAAAACCTAAAATATTCCAAATCTTTTACAATCTCATACTTCATTATTGAAATCAACTGAAAATTCCGTGAGATCTATCAAAACATCCTAAAATATAATATATCTTTCAAAATCAAATATAAAATTACCATTATCAATTGAAAATACCTTGGAATATTTTAAAATGCTCTCAAATATTGCAATACCCTCAAAATATTTTGTCATACCTTGAACTTTTTTCAAAATATTTTGAAATTACAGTGAAAGTCTTCTATAGCGCCGATTTTGCGGCTGACGGTGAGTGAGAACTAATTCATTATAGCCCGCTCCTCTTTTGTTTGTTCACACTTGAGTGCTCGCCTGAGTGGCAATCGCCGACACCGCGGGCCAGCGCAACTCCTGTAACGCCTACCAGTGGCTCGGCGTCAATTCTCGGAAAGGCTATAGAAGGGAGGGCTATTGAAAGGTTTCTCTGTACTTCTTGGGAATTCTTTGAAATTCCAGTTAATTATAAAAACAAATTGAAAATTTCTTTACATCTTTTAAAACATCCCCATATATTTAAAATCTTTTGAAATCTCTTGTAATTTTTAAATCTTTAGATTGAAATTTAGAAAACACACAAATTTCAAAACGTTAAATATTGAAATGTTAGTAGATTAGGGTTTTGAAAATGGAATAAATACAAGCAATTAGTATTCATAAATAAACTGAAAACGTTCAAAAT
>NC_046657.1:4436838-4458055 GCF_010883055.1 Belonocnema kinseyi
TTATAATAATATACAAAAATAGTTTTAGAAATATTTAAACTTTAACTCAAACATTTGATATGTTTTAGTATTTTGAAAAGTTTTGAAGTATTTTAGGGTCTTTTGAAATTTTAAGAAATTTTCAAGAGATTTCAAACAAATTTAAAGGATTTTAAATATTTGAGGATGTCTAAAAATATGTCTGCATAATTTAGTACAAGATTTTGAAAGATTAAAAATGTTTCATAGTATTTCTAAAATTGCAAGGAATTTTTAAGAGCTTTAAAATGTTTTAATAGATTTTAAAGAATTTCAAATATTTTAGGGAGTTTTAAAATATTCCAAGTAATTTTCAATTAATTTCAATGATTTAAAGCAATTTAAAAAAATTTCAACGATTCTTTAAAACTTTTTTGGTTCAAAGTGGAACTACTTTGTGAAAAAAATTTTTTTCTTGATGATTCAACCATTTAGTTGAAATTTTTTTTTTTTTAATTTTACTATTTTGTAGAAAATTCATTTAGTCTTTTGGATGAAAATTTCACTTTTTGTTTAAAAATTTTACTATTATGTTGAAAAGAATTTAAAACAATTTGTTTGATAATTTATGTAGTTTATTCCAAACTTATCTTTTTTGCAGAAAGCTAATTGTTGTCATTGAAAGTTTAACTATTCCTATTAAAAGTTAGTCAACTATTGATTAATAATAATATAATATTTTATACGTATAATATTAACATTAATAATATCAGATAATATTAATAATATCTATATTATATACACCTGCAAAACACAACATCAAAATCACCAATTTCTTCAATTTCTTTCAAATGGGGATCGAGATATAAATAGAAGACCACCGAAGATTGCCGAAGCTTTCAGATCGGCAATCATCGCGTAGCAGAAAACCTAAGAAAACCGAAGTTTGAGACCTGCATTTTCGGGTAAAATTGGGTAAAATACCAAGCATCTGAATTCTAAATCATCCTGAGTCAAAGCCGATATCAGGTTGTGTGCGTTTGGTATACCTACGATGGTCACGCGACGCACACATGTAAAGGGTTGAGAGGCCACGGAGGCCACTCTCATTTACCTCATGTCGGTCATTGTCAGTGGTGCAGAACTTTGCACGCCGACCGAGTTCAACTTCCAACTGATTATTTAAATTTTAAACCAAAAAGGAATAAACCAACCAGAAAAAATAACTTTTTATAAATTAGTTTAACTTTAAAGCAAGTAGCAGATTGTTAAAAAAGGTACACCAACAGAGCATATAATAATTCAGCCAAAAATTTCAACAAAAGAGTGAAATATAAAACCAGAGTATATTATTTTTCTACAAAAAAAGACGATTATGAAAAAATACCTGAATTTTCAATAAAGTAGTACAATTTTGAAGCGTGTAATTGAATTTTTTTCGAAAAAATAAATTTTTTAAGCAAAACAGTTCATTTTTTACAAAATAATTAATTTTTCTACTAAATGCAGTTAAAATCGGATATAACGACCCCGGATATTTTTTTTGAGATTAGACACCGCGAAGCAGGTAGCAGTAAGAGGAAGTAATGGAAGTGTGCGGTGGTCATTTAGACGTGAACAAACAAAAGCGTTTTCGTCCAAAGCGGCACTCTCTCGGATTTGTTCTCCACCGCCGTCAACCCCAAAACCGACAAAGCCTCCAAGTTTCACTATAGTAGAATTTGTTATCAAACGACACAAATTTCGATCTACAAATATGACAGAATTATGGCCAACCAAAAATATTTCGATTTTCTTTTTTGGTTCTATGAATTTAATTCGCTTCAAGCAACGAAACAAGAAAAAGGTGAGATTTATTGAAAAAAGGCAAAAATGAATTCTTTTCTAAAATTGGATATTACTATGGAAGAAAAGCTTCTAATGTGTCCACTAAGGGTTAACATGTTCCTTGTACCTTCTTCTGTATTCATTATCGCACGCCAAACACTTACTTGGTGATTGAAGAGGCACCTACAGTTTTAGGTGGATTCTGAACCACCAAGAGCAACAGCTTTAAGTACTAAGAGAAAAACTTTTTCACTAGAGGTACAGGTCCCACGACTTTCCGGAGATCAACAACTCCCTTGCTAGGTTAATGTTCACTACATGGCCCGCCGAGGCTCTTTCCGAGTTCGAGGCGAGAATCGAACCCGCAAGCCGACAGAGTGGTTACTTTCACTGGACCCCTTACCCTATCCATCCCTGGTTTTGAGCTTAGCTTTTGACTTCATCCTCTTAACCAAATTGGTAATATACATCATGGAAGGCCCTTTACCCACCAAGAAAGTCTTAGTTCGCTTCTTCAAATAGAACCCGAGAAAGCGAGGAAACTATACTCGTTGCAGAATTAATTTTGCAATTCGACTGTTTACCTAATGGCGACTCTATACCTGAAGTTTCTCGTGGCGAACCTTCTTCTTCTGACAAACATCATTCACCTGACAGGCATTCTCACTCTGCTGAGCCTGAACTTCGAGCCAGGTCCAGATCTCCTTCTGAAAGGCATCATGAATTGCTATTCCTGTAAGGCTTCCTTTCTCTGACGGATATGGATGTGGACTTGCACTTCATAGATTTATACGGCTTATTTCTCGCATGAATATAAACAAATTCAAATAAATGTATGAAAGCGTATGATAAAGCATGTGCTAATTCAACAAAAAATTGTACTATCATCATCCAGTGATGACGTCTTCGCAATATTAAAGAATTTTAATATACTTGCTGGATTATATACATATGTTATTCGCGCTAGAAGACGGCTGAAAATAAACATAGCGAGCGGAACAGTTTCCACATTGACCCCAGAAGAAGTAGAAGAAATTCCAGTAGGTACACAACGCTCCATTATGAAGAATTACACTGCTCTGCTGATATTAATTTATTGATGGGAATAAGATGGCTCCTAGTGTTTCCAAATACATTTTTCGTGCTGAACACGAATCTGGGTTGAAAAACGATCCATCACGTCAAGTTTTTAAAAAATAGGGGTTGTCACCCCTAAAAACGGCGTTTTTAGCTATTTTTAAAAAATTGTAGAGCTGAATCATGACGTTCTACGAACTTCGCGAATATCAGAAATGAAAGGCTGAAACAAGCCCTCTCAAATAAGCCCTATGTTAAATTAATCGCATGCGTTTTTAGACCCTTAAAACCCTCAAGTAACCAGTTTTAAGCTAATACGATCAAATTTTGAAAAATTGGTCCGCCATATTGGATCCGTTATTTTGAATTTTTAAAACCTAACTGCATATTCGTAATCAGCGACTCTTAAGAACTTTAAAAGCACTGCACATTTTATTATACCTGGGCGTGGGTATAAGTATGTTAAAATCCTCTCTGTTTTCATTTTCTTTTTCCACCCCCAAACAAAAACACACCCCCCGCTCTAAGGGAGCATGCGATTAATTTGGCATACGGCTTATTTGAAAGGCATTTTTTTAGCTTTTAGTTTTTGATATTAGCGAAGTTTGCAGCACATCATCGTTCAGCTCTATAATTTTTCAAAAAGGGCTAAAACACTGTTTTGAGGGGTTGTGTTCCTATTTTCTCAAAACATGACGTGATGGGAAGTTTTTCAAACCAGATTCGTATTCAGCACGAAAAATCCATTCGCAAATACTAGGTGCGATATTATTTTCAAAACTCGTGTAGGGCAGTGTTATGGAGTAGCGCATCTAAACCCATGTGGAAAAAACGTGGAAAAAACAAAAAATTTAAGAATTATAGAAAAAAATGGAAATTACATTCAAAATAAGTAATAATTACTTATCAAAAACAAAAAATTGTTTGCGAGCAGCCATCTTTTTTTTAGAATTTTGAAAATGTTTTTAATAAATACAATTGGATATGGTAAATGATAACACGCTGGATTATAGAAGCATATTAACTATTTTTTATTCATATGACAAGTGGTTGCTACACTAGTTTACAAAATTAAATTTTGTTTCTGTCCACCATATCTTACTATGACTTTCTCATGCATTTTGACCAACTAAACACGAAAATCGCATTCAAAATTTTTTATGGAAGCTTTTTCGTGACTTTAATGTTTGAGATGTTGTTTTTTTTAATGAATCATGTACAACTTTCTATCATAAAGTTTTTAGATCGGCCCAGTAGTTCAGATGCTAGCGATTTTACGAAGTTCAACAAGTTGGACTTTTTGGCAAAAAAGAAGGTCGACATTTCAGTTATTGGCCTTGGAAGAATAGAAAGCGCAAAAACAGTAGAACCTCAATTATCCGGCATGCGATTATCCCAGGCTCCGCGTTATCCGAGGCAACCGGACTCATCAAAGTACCCCACATTAACCGAAGTGCATGCTCGGATAATATGGCGAATCATTAATAAAAACATAAATTGCAGTTAGAAATATATTAATCAGATTGAAACAGTGCTTTATTGAACAAAAAAATCTTCCTTACGGAAGTAGAAAACTTTCGAAAAAAGCACAACTTCGAAGACATTTTTTGCGCAAATTGAAAAAATACGTATCGCCTTCCTTTCTTTAAAAAACGACAAAGTGCATCCCTAAGAGATACATACTAAAGTCAAACACATGTAACATTAAAGGTTTAGTAATATAATTCTTTTTCTTCGGTTTAGCCCCAATAAAGTAAAAGCATTAATTAAAGTTATTAGGAACAATTGCTAATAATTTTTAATACATATTACTCACTCTAGAGTTAGCTGACCTAGTTCTTAAAGCTCAAATTCTACGCAGAGCTTCATCTGCCACTTTTACGATGATAGAATCATCTAACATTTCTTTCTGGCTCCTGCGATTCACTAGTCTGCGTATTATCTCGCATCGAACTGAAGAACGGAGTGTTTCGTCGCTCTTAAAGGCTGTACTGACAAAATCCCGCCAATTTTCCGGGAAGCATGCCGCGATAGACTAAAAGAAATGTTAAAGTCAACATTATTATATATTTTCAGTGCCACTAGTGTAAGAATATTCAACGAGTTGTATGAAAAAATTAGAAGAAACTGCATCATATTCACAATATGATTTACCAAGGATGTTAGTGGAAGTTTGCCGGTTTTACTCATAGATGTCGCTAGAGATATGTATACATTTCTATGATTTGGCATCTATGTCGTATTTTTCTATGGACTATAACCTTCCAAAATACACAATTCCAATCTGCCAAAATAATAGCATCATAGTTGCTTACCTCAGTGAATATGTCGAGTTCCGTTTCAAGTAAATCGCATTTACAGCATGCGCTGCCCCTTTTTACTTCATCAAAAGAAAAAAGCAGTTGAAGCTCATCGATTGCTGGTAGAAACTTATAGTGAACAAGCTCCAGTGATTAGATCATGTGAGACATGATTTCGTCAATTTAAAAGTGGAGATTTCGATTTAACAGACAATGAACATCCTGGTGCAGCAAAAAGGTTTGTAGACGAGGAATTGCAGGCGTTAGTGGATGAAGACCCAACCCAATCTCAACAACAATTGGCACAAATACTAAATGTGACCCAAGGAGAAGTTTTCCAAAGTTTAAAAGCCATGGGAAACATCCAAAAATATGGAAAATGGGTACCACACCAACTGAACGATAAACAAATAAAAAATCGAGAAACCATTTGTGAAATTCTACTTGCACGGTTCGAAAGAAAATCTTTTCTGCATCGAATTGTCACGGGGGCGAACCTGGTGAGACGGTGAATATGAATCGCTACCGACAACAAATTATTAATTTGAATCATGCGTTGATCGAAAAACGGCCGAAATGGGCACGAAGACATGGCAAATTTATCCTACAACATGACAACGCACCGTCTCATACCGCTAAGGTGGTGAAGAACACATTAAAAGAATTGACTTGTTAAAGATTATCGTACTCGCCGTCCTCCCTAGACCTCGCCCCGTCCGACTACCACCTTTTCGCATCGATGGGACACTCACTCGCAGAGCAGCGCTTCGACAATTTTGAAGAAGTCGAAAAATGGTTCGCCGAATGGTTTGCCTCGAAAGAGAAGAAGTTGTTTTAGAATGGTATCCATGATTTGCCTAAAAGATGCGTAAAATGTGTAAAATCCAATGATTAATATTTTGGATAAAAAATTTCTGAGATTCCCTTGAGGATTAAGTGTTCTCTTTATTGAAAAACCCGGCAAATTTCAACTAACATCCCTAACCTACCTCGGTCATAAAATCTGAACTAGAAGCTATCGAATTTCGTAAGATATCATTAGTAGCTGATTTTCTGTTTGCAGTACCTAAATTTGTTAATAATACTGGAAGGGTCTGCTGATCAGTAGTATTCTGCACCAATGGGTCTGTGATACTCAAATTCAATGTTTCCAAGTTTGTCTGCACAAGCTCTTTAGCGTTTTCTTGACTGAAATGTATTACATCTAAATCTACTTCCATAAATTTACCAGAATCTTTTACTGCAGAAGAAATTTCTTGTGCTCTTCTCTCTTACGTCATTCTCAAATAGCAGCTAAAAGCACTGAAACCAATAAGGTATACAGAGTACACCTTTTGACAGCAACACTTCTTTCGACAGGTATATAATGTTTGCCGTGTGCTTGATGTGCCTGATACACAGTATGAATGAAAAGTTCTCTTAATCGGTACATTTTACACTCTTCTTTCTCAATAAAAATTTCATTAGCATTAAAATGTAGATTATGCTCTACTGTTTTAGCAGTTTTGTATATAAATGCCGGTCTTTCTTCCAAGTATACTACTTTAAATAGCAAAGCAAAACATAACACAGTGTTTACATAGTCAGCTATGATGAAGCATTATCTATACAAATCCATGGATCTGTCGAAATGGTCTTACAAGTATCAGAGAGAAAGTTTTGAAGTGGCTAATCATTCGAAACCTCTTTTTTAATTTGTCCCTGTTGCTCTATTTTCAAAATAGATCCGCTGAGAATGAAAGACTGATGAATCTGATGCTGTTTGTTCATTGATAGAGACAGATTTTTAAAACATTTATTTCTTCTTATCAAATCATTGAAATACTGATGCTTAGCTGCCAGTCGTAAAGTATTGAAGTGATACAATGGTCCAAATTTTAATGTTAATAAGGGGTAGTGAATCAAGAAGTGTTATTTTCGTGTAAGGTGAATTTGGTACATTGATAAAAAACTGGTGATGTATTCATCGAAAATATTCTCCCAGTAGCTAATCATTGTCAGAAATATTTCATGCGCGAAGGCAAGAGCAGTAATTTCTAAAATGAAGAATTAATTTTTATAATATTCATCCTCCTCCTCAATATAAGGACCGAGAATAAAAGGAACGATGATAGCAAGGTACCAAATCTGCATATCCTTTTGATGTAGATTTGCTTCTGATTAATGCCATATCATTTAGTAAGTTCCTTCCGATCTTTCAATGTTACCGCAGATTGCAATTGGCTGTTTTGCTTCGTGTATTCTTCAACGGTTCTTAAGAGGGATTTGGCTTTTCTTGTCATACTTCGAACTTGAGTTAACTCTGCCATACAGACTCTGTAACAATGTTTAGCTGTAAACCCTTCTTTAAGGCCTTTAGTCTTATGGGCTCCAAGATTATCCACCATTATTACCAATAGGGTACCATAAAGGGTACTCCCATCTGGCATTGTAAAACCATTTTCAAACGATTTTAAATCTTTTCATTAAATCAATAATGGATATGTCGATAACATCATCCTCAAGTGTTGATTATCTCTTTTCGCTGAACTTTGGCTGTTTTCCACTTATAATTCTCTTGCTAAGCTTATATCTTTTAGGTTCAATTAAGCATAAGTGGGTTTTGAAATAAATATCTTGCTTGTATTTGGTTTTCAAGTTAGAGAATACTTTACAGGAATTTTCTATTATTGGTAGAATATTCACACTCTCTTTTAAAATAATTCCTTTTTTCCTAAAAGCTTCATCGATTTGTTAAACTTTTACCAGATAGTTAATTTTAAAACAAAAAGTTATGTTTTTTAAAAAATAATTGAAGATGATTAATTTTCAACTAAGCAAGTTGACCTTTCAACCAAAAAAGTTTTGACTATCAAAATAGATGAGATTTCAATCAAAATCAAGGATTTGACTTTCTGACCAACAACTATTAAATTTCTGGAAAAAAGATGAATTTTTAACCCAAATAGAAGAATTTTCGACAAAATCTTCGAATTAAAAAAATGGTTACTTTTAAACCAAATTTTAATCTAAAAAAGGTTTCAATTTTTATTTAAAAACACGAGTTTCAATCAAAAAGACAATTTTTTATCTGAGAAAGATTTTTAAGCCAATGTAAAAGAAATCCCAATCAAATCGTGGATATTTCGATTAATTAATTAATTAATTGTCAATCAGGAAGGTTTTTTTAATACTGAAAGAAAAAAAATTTCAACCTGTTGAGTTTTCAAGCCAGAAAAGCATATTTTGCACAAAATATTTGAATTTTTAACCTGAAATGTAAATTTTTAAAGAGAACGTTATTTTTCAACCAATTAGTTGATTTTTTACGGAAATAGTAGAGTTTTTAACATAGAAAGATAAATATTAAACAATGGAGATTAAATTTCTACCAAAAAATACGACCTTTGAACCAAATAGTGGAATTTTCCAAAAATAAATTTTCATTACATTTTCCATACAAAAATAAAATAATTTTTAAGAGACAAGTTAAGGTTACAGCCAAAAGATGAATTTCAAAATAAAAAGAAAAATTCAACGAAAAAGCGATTTCTCAAAAATTGCACCAATTTTCCAACAAAGAGATGAATTTTTGATGGAATTTCAACAAAATCATTGATTAAAAAAAAAATTAGATTTTCCACAAAAAATGTAATAATTAAATCCTCAGTTAAAAAAAATCATTTTGCAATACAAAAAAAATAGTTACATTTTCAATCAAATACATGCATTTGCAATAAAAAAAACGGATTGTTAACTAAAATTATGGATCTTCAATAAAAAATGAATTTCTAAGCAAATATTTGATTTGTAAAACAAAAAGATGAAAACAAAAATCATAAATATTAATTTTCTACCAAAAAGTCAAATTTTCAATGAAATACATGCATTTTCGATTACAAAAGAGACATTTTCAGAAAAAAATTGAAATTAGAGTAAACATTCAACGAATACTAGTTATATTTTCTTATTTGGTTTTATTAATTAAGTTCGCATTTAAGCAAAAAACGAAAAAAGAGGAATTCTTTTAAAAAGGGGAAATGAGGGGAATAGGTATTTTGTAATCCGATTTTCGTATAAATTGTATAAACATAATCAATAAAAATAATTCATAAACCTCAATAATATTTTTTCAGAAAATCGAGTCTGGGCTTTTGGGTAAGTCCAAGCTGCCATTCATCCCTGTAAATTATGGTATTAAATTTTGGAGCTTGAGTCCAACGACCTTAGGCGTCTCATTTTCATATGTCACTCACAAAAGTAATAAATTGCAATATTATAATATTTGTCAGTAAATGCCGAGAAAATTTAAAGAGGTTATTCAGAAGAAATCTTTGTTGGATTCTTTCTGAAAACGTAGATTTCCAACAAAGATTTTATGAAGCTCCACAAACTGAGCGATAAATTATAGGTTATAGTCGTCAATTTTTTGATATTGTTTCATTGCACTTTCATTATACTTTCATTATACTTAATATTTTCATTTACTGCATCATATTTTCATTTATTTACTTAATATTTTCATTATACTTAATACACTTTCATTATACTTAGAAAAGTGACTTTATTATATAAAAAATGTACTTACCTTTAAATATCTATATCCCCGAATCCTGAGTTTTATCACACGTCTTCGAATGTCACATATCAACGTGCATTATTATATTTCACGTTTGACGTGCATCGATCAGTGTTCCTAACGGATGCCCTAGAGATCCTCAATGGATAGTTGAGACACGGGGTACTCCAATTTTTATTGGTGCCGCTGTACCGGACCTAGTTGACCTTTTATGAATTTTGATTGGCTTGAGTTGGCGTCATTTTCAAATCACAATTTTATTTGGAAGAAAATTAAATACAGAATAAAAACAAAACTTATCTAACGAGCATTATAAATTATTCGGGAGGTTAGTTATTACAGTTAAGGACCAATAATATTTACTTTGAAACACATAATAGTTAAAAACTTTCATAAACAAAGGCATTAACAAAAAAAACATGTTCCAAAGTTTTTGCACCCAATTAAAATATCAAAGTTCCGATACAAAGGCGAATATTGGAAGGGGACCTAGAGGATCTCTAGATGGCCCTGTGCGCCATTGTGTATGCGATTCATAAGGCGCATCAGTGGTTGCCGTCCGCAAGTTTTTTTGACATGTTAAAAAATACCACTTTTGTATTTATTATTAATAATTGAAAATTATTATATTGTAATTTGTTTGAGTGTTACGTGGATCGTTTGTAATACATTTCGAGCATTAGCTTGAACAATAAAATCACTATTTAGTAAATAAAAAAAGATCATGTTATAAACCGTTATAATTTTTTATTTTCTAAATTATCATAATTAATTTTTCCTATTAAAACCAACAATTAACGTAATAAAAAAATAAAAATGTATAATATATTTTTAAGCACATCGAACTTGAAATTAACCATATTTAAGGATTGTTTTTAGAGACAGACGCATAAAAACTATTTTTAAGACTGTTTTCGCGGATGCTTTTAGTCATGGGCTTAATTTAAGACAAAAAGAAAAAAAAAGACCAGCATAGAATTAAGACTTGTTTTTCTGTGTCCTCTCTTAACCAAGAAATTGTAACTTCAAATAAAAAATATCAGATATTAAAATAAATTAAATTGTTACATTTTCATTTAAAACAATTAATTAACGTCTAAAACAATGGAAACCAAATAGTTGAATTTAAACTACAGTAGTAATAGTGCAAACTTGAGGCACGTAATTAAATTTATTGCCAAAAAAGAAAACTTTTGAAACCAAATAGTTACCAGAAATTATTCACCTGGCTAAATTTGGAGTTAGGTCTGGGTCTGCTTCTGCAAGGATTCCTCCTTCTGCCAGGACCATTACTCCAACTGAAAGGCTTCCTTCATCTGAGGGTTATGGATGTAGACTTAAACAACTTAGACTTATTCATATTATTACCCGCAAGAATCCGTCATTTGCTTACAGTAACTCACAAGGTCACTCATATATTTTACATGTGTGATTCTCAGATCTAAGTTCAAAATAAAAGCAACTATATCTAGCTCCGGTGATTGTCGAAAAATATATTTAGGAGATTGGAATTGAATTTGAATAGGAAAATGCGCCAAGGATTATTTGAGGAGAGGAAAACTTAATGGCATCCCAGAAGACCTTGAGATGGTCGTAAAAAGTATTATACGGCACCTTGGCGCTGGAAAGATCTATACATACCTGAGCGGGCCGCAGAGCCGCATTCATCTCGTGACATCTATAGAGGATACTCTCCGAAGGAGATACAAACGTCCCAGAAAGCAGATACGGTATTTTAAAATTTCGGTACTCTTTCGAGAATTTCAGCTGGTCAGATCCACTCCTTTTTCAAAAATTTTAATATAAACTATTGCGCAACGGACGAGTGGACTTCACTTTCAGTTATCTGCTTGCAGACTTCAGGGCTGACTTGACACAGCTTTGTGTTAGGGTCCACCCTTAAAATTGCCACCCCTATTTACAGAAAGTTCCAATGCCGTAAAATCGTACATCATCGTTTCTGGTCCACAGAGAAAAATTCTCGTTTATATTTGATCCACCCTCGTAATTGAGTATAGTTGAAGGCTAAGTTGGGCAGCGCTGTAGTCTTTGAGGTACACATTCTCGTCATGTTACTCGTGCTACGCACTCGATTTTCGACCGGCATTTTAAAATTTACATTTGGTGTCTGAATTACCCCAATATCAAAAACTGTAATTTTTTCTTCAGATATTTTTGCCTATCTCGCGTAGTTATGTTCAAAACATATATTTTGCTTTCGTATTATTTTTTATGAATAAAATAAAATATTCTGCAAATCTTCTCTTAGATTTTTTAATTATCTCGCGTCTTTTCGCGCAATATTAGAATGTTTTATTTTTGCACATCAATTTCAATGAATAAATTTAAAAAAATGATTTTTTGTCAAAAAATGGTACAAATAAATGTTAAAGAAATATTCAAATGCTAAAATTCCTCCAAAAACTTGTCCCTATATTTCACCTCGTTTGGCTCGAGCTGATTGGTTAACGAAATCGTTTATACTTGTAGGTATTTTAAATACTTTAATTATTTCATAAAAATTTCCTATACAGTTTTAACATTGCACAAAGATTTTTATTATTTAGCAACGATTTCAATCATTTTACAAAGATTTCACCAAGATTTCAATAATGTTGCAAATATTACCAAACATTTTAAAAATATTTTAAATTTTGTAAACATTTCAGAAATATTTGAAAAAGATTAAAATGATTTCCCAAAGACTTCCATGATTTTATAAAGATATAAATAATTTCTTAAAATGTTATTAAATATTTTTGAAATATTTCAAAGATTTCGCAAAGATTCCACAAAGATTTCGGACAAATTAAAAATATTTCACAGAGGCAAAAATGATTTCCCAATGATTTCGAAACTTTCACAAACCTATTAAAAAGATTTCAAAGATTTCACAAAGATTAAAAATATTTCGCAAAAATTTTGGATAGGTTTGAAAGAATACACAAACACGGGAATTATTTCGCAAATATTTTTACAATTTAAAAAGTATATCAAATGCTTTAAAAATATTATCAAAAGATTTCAATAATTTCCCAATTATATAAAATATTTCGTAAAGTTTTTAAATATTTTGCGAAGTTTTCAGATAGATTCACAATAATTTAAAATACAAAATACAAGATTTCACAAATATTTCAATGATTTTTCAACCATTTCACCAAGATTTTAATTTTTTTTTAATATTACGAAACATGTAAAAATACTTTAAATATTTCAGGAATATTTGAACAAGATTTTATTGATTTCCCAAATATTTCAAATATCTCACGAAATATTTAAAGAATTTCACAAATATTATAAAATATTTAAAAATAGGTTTAATATTTTATCAATATTTCAATAATTTCCAAAATTACTTCACAAACTTCACAAAGATTTCGCATAGATTTAAAAGATTCAACAGATATTTCAATGATATTTCAAAGATTTCAATTATTGCAAAAATATTATCAAATATTTTACAAAGATCTCGAAAAGATTTTAATGATTTAACAAATGTTTAATTGATTTTACAAAGATTTTAATTATTTTAAAAATATTATCAAATATTTATGAAGAATTTCAAATATTTCGCAAAGATTTAAGAAAGATGGTAAAGATTTCGCAAAGACTTCAAAAGGTTTCAAAAATTGTCCAGAGGCAACACATCATTTAAAAAAAATTACCAAATATTTATTAAAAGGTTCAAATGTTTCGCAAAGATTTTCCACATATATCAGAAAAATTGTAAAGGTTTCGCAAATACTTCGGATAGATTCAAACGATTTCAAAAACTTAATGCTGCTCCAAAAATTTCAATAATTTCAAAAATATTATAAATTTTGTATGAAAAATTTCGCAAACATTCTAAAAAGATTTCAAAGATTTTCCAAAGATATCAAAAAGATTTTAAAGGTTTTGCATAGATTCAAAAGATTGAAGAAATATTTCAATGATCTTCCGAACATTTTAATTATTTCAAAAGTATTATCAGATATTTCAAATATTTTGCAAAAATTGTTATAGATTTCATAAAAATTAAAAATATTATTCAAAAATATCACAATGATTTTAAATTTCCAACGATTTCAAAAATTTGCTAAAGACATCACAAACATTTTGGATAGATTTAACACATATTTTAATGATTTTTAAAAGATTTCAATAATTGCAAAAATATTATTAAATATTTATAAAATATTTTAAACATTGCGCAAAGATTTGCAAAGATTTCAAAGATTTTTCAAAGATATCACAAACATTTTAAAGGTTCACAAATATTTCGGATAGATTTAAAAGATTTACCAAATATTTAAATGATTTTCCAAATATTTGTATCATTCCAAAAGTATGATTAAACATTTATGAAATATTGCAGATAGATTACAGATAGATTTAAAAGATTTCACAGACTTCAATATTGACCCAAATATTTAAATCATTTCAAAAATATTGTTAAATTAAAAAAAAACATTTGACAAAGATTTCCAAAGATTTCACAAATATTTCTGATAAATTTAACAAATATTCCAATGGTTTCCCTAAGATTTCAATCATTTGAAAAATGTTGTCAAATATTTATAAAATATTTTGCAAAGAATTCGTCTGATGAGGTATTTTTGGTGAAATAAACAGGAAAGTTCTTTTTGAAAAAAATTGTTTATTTACTATTTGTGAGAAGTTTTTAAACATTTGCATTGACCATCTGAGATTCTGTGTTTTACTTAAAAGGCGAAAAGCCAGGCTGAAACTGAATCTACGTCTTTCAAATAATAACCATTCGAAGTTATTTTAGATAAAGATTCAAAAAATATTTAACTGAAAGTTTTAAGTTTTTCCACCAAAATCGTCTGTTTAAAATTTTGCGTTTAGCTCATCGCTAAATCTAGAAAATTGTCAAAATTCATAATATAAAGCGAAATCTTCAAATCTGGGTCAAAAATATGAATAATTATTACGCATTTACTGAACTACCAAAAAAAATTTTTATTCGTGTATGCAAATTTCTGCGAAGCTAAAAACGTTAATTTGGTATCAGACACATCTGATAACTATTTACGCAAGCGACAAATCCCTAATTTTTTACCTGCGCAGAAATTTCCAAACCACGATTTAATATTTTTTATGATTACACAGGAAACGCGTAATATTTGATCGCGCTATCGCATTTGTAAATAAAGATAATGCTTTCTGTGTTGGAAGATGCAGAAACAATTTTGAAAATTAAATGAGTTAGGTTTCAAATGCTCACAAACCAGAAAATCTTTAATTTTAAACATCCTAAGCCTCAAAAAATTTTACGTGTTTAGCTTTTAAGTGGTCACAACGGCTCAACTTCAAATTTAAAATTAAATTCTAAATTTAAATAGTAGTAAATTTTAATAATTGCAGAGATCGAAAGATATCTTTACACACACCGTGAAAATAGAAAACAAACCTATCGATCAAGTTAACTTTTCAAATAACAGAAAAATACTTAACACGTTGTCAGACTAGATCGAAAATAAATTTAAAAAATGATCCAATTTAATGTTTTTCTGAAAAAAGATCTACTCCATCGCTTCACTGAAATTCGAAACACAAAATTTTCAATTTCCGGTCGGGTGTATTTCCGTTAACCTATTAGAGACATTGAAATAAGAATCTTTTTTCAGGAACTCACGCTTTCTGTCGCAAGGTATAAGTTTATGATAGGAGTCAATTTAAAGGAATCTGTATTATGACTAGAGATGGTAACAAGCAACCAGTGTAGACATCTTTTCACTTATTATAAAAATAAAAATTAACCCTATCGATCAAGTTAACTTTTTAAATAATATACAAATACCTAACGTATTTTGAGACTAGATGAAAAATAAATTTAAAAAATTTTAAATTAATTTTTTTTTCTGAAAAAAGATTTACTACATCGCTCCATTGATAATCGAACAACAAAATTTCCTATTTTTGGTCAAGTTCTTTTTATTTAAGCCAATAGAAACATCGAAAGAAGAATCTTGTTCAGAAACTCACACTATGTTTAGCAAGGTTTAAGTTTATGATACGTATCAATTTAAAGGAATCTATGTTATCATGAGTGATGGTAACAATCAATCAGTTTAGATATCTATACACCCATGTTTTAAATAGAAATTAAACCTATTGATCAATTTAAGTTTTTAAATAAGAGAAAAATACTTACGCCTTTTCAGACTAGATCGAAAATAAATTTAAAAACTTATTCCATTTAATTTTTTTCCGAAAAAAGATCGACTCCTTCGATCCACTGGGAATCGAACCACAAAATTTCCGATTTTCCGTCGGGTGCTTTTTCGTTTAGCTATTAGAGAGATCGAAGGAATCTTTTTATTATCAACTGACGCTCTCTTTAGCAAATTATCATCAGAGATAGTAACAATCCATCAGTGTAGATAGCTATTCACATTCACATTAGAGATGTTAATAATCAATCAGTGTATATATCTTTTCAAGAAATTTATTCAAGTTGCGGATGGCTTGATTTAAGGGGAAGTCCTATGCCCTACATTGTTTATCACCTTCTATCAGATATCGTAGTGTACACAGATAATATTATAAGCACAGGTCTAGGATACTTATTATCTAGAAAAAAATTCGAACAGAAGTTTAGAATTCCCTGTTTGATCTAGCAAGAGGTACTCCAGACTTTTCAATTAGTTTGAAATTTGTTCTCATGCATGCAGCAGCATTATTTTTATGATTTTCATTAATTTTGCTGCTGAACTTGTTGAAAATTGATAATGACAGGAATCGAAAGATATCTTTGTGACGTTTTATTATTAACAGACGCTTCAAGAATGTAAAATATAATTGAAGAGCTAAGATGTATGTGATATGAATTACATTACATTACATTACATTAATGTAATAAGGACTTTCCCGTTTTTCACATATCGCCAGAATACAGTTAAGTTTTCCATTAATATTTGTGTCGTACATCTCTTAGAATCAGGTTCTGAGGATAATACCAGTGATAATGTAACTGCACCTTCTTTGTCTTGTGAAGATACTGCTCTCGCTATCGATGATAACTTTGGCATTCCTAATATCTTAGACGCAACTTTGAAGGATAATGCCAGTAATAACTCAGCAGTACCTTCTTCGAGAAGAATATTGTCTTTACCACTTAGCATTATTAAATCATATTTTGATATAGGATCATCCATTTTTAAAATTGACATATCAGCTCGCTTAAAAATTTGGCTTAGTTTTTCCCAAACGATTGTATAGGTGGTGGTCCACCGAACTTTTTTTTGAAAAGTTAGGAAATGGTGAAATCATGCTGCGAAACTGGTTTGTGTGAAGCAGAGAAATGGAAGCCCTTTATTTTTCAACATGCAGAATTTACAGCAAATTTTCAATAAGCTCGAAAATCAGCTTTCAATCAACTGAATACTATTCCACTGTACAAAAGTGAAAGAAGTTACATGTCAAAATCCCTGAATAAGAGAGTTGGGAATCGCAACAAAATTGTTATTTTCAGTAGAAAGAAAAACAGAGAAAATTAAAAACTTCGCTAAGTGACTTGCGGTTACGGTCTTTGAGAATTATGCGTTTGGTAGGAAGAAGAAATTAAAAAACAAGCAACTGTTTAAATTAAATGATACTCTATGGATCTGCAGTATGAGCTACTGAATAAATACTGTTTAGAGAATGATTCGTGATTATTTGTTTCCAAATTTGTGCATTGCCCAGCGTATCTTTCTGAGAACCCCGTCAATAGTGGTTATTGCTGAGAAAACAGTTTGCTTATATTAAACGAATAAAAGATGGTCTGCGCTCCATGTATCAGGCTATGCTGCTCATTCTGGGTGTGCCAGCTGTGGAAACTCATCTTGCGAGAAAAACCAATTTGGAACTTTATAATAAAAATGATAAAAATGACAGTCTTTAGCACATCCAATAACCATCATGATTATTATATTGAAACTATATTTTTCTGAAAAAAGATCTCACATCGCGACACTGGGCATCGAATCTCAGAACTTCTGATTGCTGATCGAGTGATTTTCCATATAAGCTATTAGAGGAACTGAAAGAAAAATCATTTTTCAGAACTATATTCATCAATAATGACTACGACTGATGATAATAAAGATTCCTTTAAATTACGCGTATTATAAATGTAATGCCTGGATTGAGATAGCGGACATTAACTCACTTCTTTCTCGTTAACAAAATCCCTTCTCTAAAATACGGAACACACAAATTCTTGGTTTTTCTTGGAGCCCCTAGAAAACGGGTTCTCCGTGAGTGTGGTAACAGGGTCTTAGTCCCATATCTCTCACCCTTTAAAATATCTGCCAGCCAATTACTTATCCCTATGCAAGGTACCAAGTAAACAGTTTATATTCTCGGGTCACTTTTTCAGAAGTATAGTCTTTCCGAATAAGTAGAAATTTAATCTGAATTTATCTTGAAAGAATCTAGAAGACGTGTGTTGTACAAGAAGAAATTTTTTAAGATTCCCTGTTAATGGTTAATTCATGTGAATCATAAACCCAGGAGGTTCATTAAGTTAAAGAGATGTCGATAAACTACGTTCCCAGTTTTCAGCTATTTTTGATACCCCGTCACTGCTCGTTAAATTTGTTGTGAACTCAGTTACCCGAAATGCTCTCAGAGCAGGGGAAATATGCTGATTTTTCACGTAAATAAGGGAATGAGTGGGGAAGTAAATTCTTTTCAACAAAATCAAATCAGAATAATGTTTAGTTAACCAAAAAAGAAAATTAACCACAGATTAATGCAACCAAAAAACTGATTTTTTTGGAAACTATTTCAACATTAAAACAAGAAGTTGAACCAGTGCCACCTCGAAAAGACCGAATTAAAATATACTAACACGCAACGAACTATCGAGTGTCGAATTTTAAAAACTCCATGTAAATATTTTTGGAAGCATTAGTTTAATTATCTCCCTAACACCTTTTTATTTGGTCTACACGAGTTAGTACATTCTTATATTTTTTTTCTATAAGGAACAACGTAATTCAGATACTTGAATTATAAAAGTCTATTTAGAATTTTAAACCGAAGAGAATTAACCGTTAACCTATAATAATTGGATTGTCTGGTTAGGTTCTAAAAAATTTTTAAAACGGAGGAAAGATAGAATTCAAGCGATAAACTGAGAAAAAGAGATTTTTTGAAAATTGGGAAAAAAATAATTGTTTAAAACGGGGAAAATATCGAAATAGGCAAATATTTCAAATTCTTGCATATGAAAGTGATTTTTAAAGTTATTAATTTAATTTTTAACTGTACCGTTGCAAAGCAACCTTTCTAAAAATTCGCAAGATTTATTATCATCTTATTTAGTAACTTTAATGACGGAGACTTTAGCAAATTGCCAAATTGAAATTAATCCAAATTTGACCCGTAATTCGATTCTCTTTAAAAATTGATGAAAACTGCCTCTTGTTTACCATATCCGCATTATGAATTTGAAACTATGTTTTTAGTTTTTACAGCTTTTTTTAAAAACTTTATTATTAAAAAAGATGTGTTTTCTGCTTTGTTCTTCCTTTCTAGCAAAATTGAGTGATATAAAGTCTTCTGTAACCCTCACTTCTCTCTTACCCATTTCACACATCTTATTTCTTATATGTCACTTCTTTCTCTCTCTCTCTTTACCTCTCTCTCTCTCTCTCTTACTCTTTCTCAACCTTTATTTACCTATCTTCTTCTTAACCTCTTTCTCCAGAGATGTTTTGGTAGTAAAAATCCCCAAATCTAGCAGACGGGGACCTTAGCGAGGTGGGCAGTGAAGAAAAGGGCAGGTCCAAACTGTCATCCGCCATAAAGGAAGCTGTTAGGGATGAGGCCAGCATGCTGCAGTGCTAAACCTGCTTAAAGAAGAGTTGAAAGCCTCAGACTAATTATCTGCCGATAACAAAGAGATGCTTGGCGTTTGCGAAGGTCACCTCACCTGGGGAGCCCAAAGTAGCAGCGGTAGCCGATAAGGCCCAGTAATGATGCTGAAGTCCGACGCGTCCGTTTCGCGACATTGTTGCGATACTGAGGGCAATACGTACATCTTGGATGGCACTGCTAGGTAGCAAAAAGGCTAAGTTGGCATAGACCATGGGATACCAAAGCACAGCTTTATAGAGCATACGAGATACAGTCCGGAAGTCATGCGAAAGCGGTTCCAGGTCTGTAGTTTAACACGAGATAGGAAGTGGTTTTAGTGGGTATTGCAGTTTTTATGGAGAGTCCCATATTTAGTAGGTCAATTTATTTCCACGTTCTCTACAAAAATGTAAGTGCCTCAGTGGTTTATAAGCATGGGTCAGTGAGAAATTCAGCACGCCTACTGATCGATCGTGAAAAAATATTAAATTTGAAGTTGCGAAATTCGTGAGTGACAAGTAATAGAATGTTATAGTCGAGAAAAAGATAGATGGACATGTCACTGCTCTGAGAAACGTCCTTCCTGTAGCCGCTGTTGTTACAACTGCTCCAGAATCAAACCTGTACTTTCTGTTCCTTTTTCCGTCACATGTACTGATATTGATGGCATCGCAATGTTTCAATATGTACTGGTCTAAAATTCATATGCAGAGCCTAAAGATAATTTTCCAATTAAACCAGAATTCAACAATATACTGAATTATGTTTGATGTTTGACCCTTTCGCTAAGCTCTTTCTAATCAGCCTCTTCAGTCATAGAATCCAAGTACCTTTAAAAAATTACAATGTCTCTCTTAAATTCCATTTACTGAGTACAAGACTTTGTTATTAAAGCCTTATGTGGTGTTTGCACGATCTTCAGCACCATTATCCCTTCACGCTCATCTACAAATGAAGGAGGAATTACAGTGGTCAGAAATAAGCGAAGGTGATGATAATAAAGTGCAAGTTCCACAAACACTTTCATCATTGCTAATAATAAACGAGACGGCATATTTATTTTTCATTTTATAGAAAGAACAATAGTGATTCCTGTATAATATTAGGTTGACGCATGGGTTTACATAACCCAAAAATACGCAGGAATTACTACTGAGTATGCCAGAGATATCCGCGTTCTCCCATCACTGATCGAGGGAAGCAACTGTGATAACCCTTTCAAATCTTGGAGTATACACTAGAGGCCTCGACAATGAAGGAGGAGAGAGGCTCCTTAGCGAATTATAGGGATTTTGGCTGGACGGCAGTGAACACTGGACCTATCCTGGTCCTACACTTTCGAACAGATTCCGCAGACACTTATCAGAATTTACATGAAAGCTGGTTTAAAAAATCACGGACTGAATTGACCGTGCCAAATAAACAGATACCAAAAACCAAACTAACTCGTGCTAACTTTCGTGTAAATAGATAGGGAGCACCCCGCATAATACACTATTCAATATTCTTAGTGAAGTAATATTAATGAAACATTATTCTTAGTATGTACAGTCTGTCAAGTTAAAGCGTGGGTGGCTTTACTCGCAGTCGGTAAGGTGTATCGACATGATTTTGGTGTCAAAATATTAAGAAGAGCTCCCTC
>NC_046657.1:4458155-4460311 GCF_010883055.1 Belonocnema kinseyi
GAGGGAGCTCTTCTTAATATTTTGACACCAAAATCATGTCGATACACCTTACCGACTGCGAGTAAAGCCACCCACGCTTTAACTTGACAGACTGTACAATTATTTTGGAACGTGTTAATTTCATGATTCTGGACACGCTTCAAGTCTGAAATGTTTATGACCTGCTCCCTCAAGGCTGAATCAAGGTCGACTTCATTTGAAGGTTATGCCTACCTTCATCTTATTATATGATCATCGTCAATTAAAGTTTGCTATGATGCATTTTACTATTAAGTTATATTAAAATTAGAAACTTTGTTATTGATGACATACCTAATCTAGTAATAGAAGGTCATAACGGCATGACCAAACGAATTAATTTAATTATTATTTAGAGAATTCTGATGATTATATGCGGTGTGAAGAATACGTGACAGCTTTTTCTTTTAAATTTGATTATACCCGTAATTAGTGAGAGGGTGATAATTAAATGAATCTTAACAGAGCGTAAGTCAAGAAATTACTCTACCCGGTAATTCGTTTATGAGAATAGCGACATCATACCCTATACGTCGACGCACAATGATTGTACGACATTGGCATCAAATTAAGGTTCAAATAACGCAATTTTTCACTTCATATCAGTGTGATGACAGCTGACAGTGATCCTCGGTATGCTTCCTGTTAGGCAATCTATCATCATCGCTTAATCAATTTAAATCCAATCAAGTCTATACTCTGGTGTTGTAAAATGTTTAAACTTACGAATCTGCCAAATCGTGGAAAATAGACATAAAAAGACAAAATGAAAGTAATTAAAAATTAGAAAATGTTTGTCATATAATAATGAATAACTTTATAAAGCGACCATTGGTACATATATTATTATTATTATTATTATTATTATTATTATTATTATTGGTGATATTGACACAATGGGTGATCCCATTGTGTCCCCTTATAAGCTTTAAGCGTGAACCCACAGCCCTCTCTATAGGGAGAGGGACGCAGCCACGCTGTTTTCTGATGTTTCAGACTCATTGATGCAGTCACTGCCTCTGAGTGCTACACGTTCCTCTGTGATCGCAGAGCAGTGAAAAGGGGCATGAGTAGAAGCCTTATTACACTTTCCGCACACACGACTGCGGAGACTTTCTCAAAGCCCTATCTTATGTATGTGATACCGGAGGTGTCCGTGTCCTATTAACATTTCTGCTAGGACCTTGACTTCATTTCTCCCGAACTTCAGTAATTTTTTCGCTCTGTGAGAGTTCAGCTTTAATCCAAAGGGTGTTTTAGCCTGTCTGCAGCCAGATACCAAAGCTTGTCCGATAATCTCATTGCCCTTGATGCCGAAATGTCCAACCATCGAAAGCAATCTCGTTGACAAACCGCCTTTTTGGGCCCAGTTGGGCCGCCTGTGGTTCTGATGGCCTCGGAGGTGTCGTCCATTCTTCTCTTAACTTTTTAAAGCCCGGAATACGTCCCTTTATCATGTGAGCCAAGTAATACCCGTCAGACTCTGAGTATGCCCCGCTGGACAATTTCAGAGTGCCGAGAATAGATTCTGGATTTCAAGAAAGCAGCTTATCTCTTTCTAGCCATTTCTGCTCCTTTGTTGATGTTAGTGCAAAAGTTGGTCCAGATTTCATGCTTTCCCTTACGTATTGTGTTTGAAGAGCAGTTGTCCATTGTTTGTCGGCTAGCACTTGCAGCTGCCAGGCTCTCTGTTTTCGGGTTTGCTACTGCCCTGTTTAATTATTTTTCTAAGAATTTCAATCAAATTAAAAATCCATTAGGATAGGTTGGACTGATCATGAAAATACTGCCGTCTCAACTTCGAAACGGATGTAGATCTTGACCCTCACTCACCCCCTTTGGGACCGATAATCCGAAAGAGGGGAGAAAGCAGGCGATTCAAAAACCGCTTTAGCCTATCAACCGAGTCAGTGGCTCTGAATGTCTCGAATGAGTCTGTTCTCTCCGTGTCTCAGATTCTTGACAGTTTTCTTGAAAGTGATCGGTGTGATCGTGAGTTCTCCTTTATTTTTGTTCTTCCCTACGTTGATAAAAGTCAGTGTTCGGTGTGATCTTTCGGTGCTTCGTATTAGTCCCTTCATATGACAAGGCTCAATTTCCTTCCTGCTTCTTTTGGATTAATTCAGCTTGTGATGTCT
>NC_046657.1:4460411-4471177 GCF_010883055.1 Belonocnema kinseyi
TTCTTGACGGCTTTCTGCTTTGCGTCACTTCCTCGTAGCTCAAAACGCTAGTTCAAGGTCATACCATTACTTACTTTTTTTCCTGTTGGTAAGCTTTAACCGGAACATTCATTTCCTAGGGATATGTCTATTAACGAGGGTTTATTAACTTTTACAACAAAGTTTATATCAAAATTTACAACATAGTTCACCTTAAATAGTATATTAAAGTTTGCATCAAAGTTTGAATTAAAGTTTACCTTAAATATTATCTCAAAGTTTACTGCAAAGGTTACACAAGAGTGTACCGCTAAGTTTACTCAAAAGTTTACCGCAAAGTTTACCGCAGAGTTTACCGCAGAGTTTACCGCAAAGTTTACCGCAGAGTTTACCGCAGAGTTTACCGCAGAGTTTACCGCAAAGTTTACCGCAAAGTTTACCGCAAAGATTACCGCAAAGATTACCGATAAGATCACCGCAAGGATTCCCTCAAAATTGGCCGCATTGCTTACTGTGAATTCTACTTCGATGTTCACTAGAAAATTTACCGCAATATTTTTCTGGCAACAAAGTTATAATTACTTTGTTATGTTATGACCATCAAATACTATAACAAGAAGCTACGATTAAACACTTGGAACACATGTCTTTCTCGCTCACATTTTCAAACGGAGCAGACTTATGTATCATAAAATAATAAAAATAATTACAAAGTGGACAATCGTTTTATCTCAGTTAATGACCTGATCCGCTCCCATCTCGCTGGCTACTTATCTTCTTTAAACATATTGCATTCCTATATTCATTTCTCATAGTCGTAAATGAGATCCATAGCTTCTTCGTTTTGCTAGTACTGGTACGCCTGAAACTCTCTCTGGCTTCTCTACGAAGTTCTTCAAGTTTCGCATTCCACCAGTGTATCTCCACAGCCCTTCGGGCTCTTGAAGGTCGACAATTACTTTCATACGTAGATTAGGCGGCTTTCGTAAAAATCTCAGCCGCTGAGACTCTCCACTTCTTGATGTTATCTTTGAAATTACCGGTCCAACAAATGATGTCAATGACTTCCTCCCTGACCGAGTCACGAAATATCGGGGTGTTCCCTGCATTAAGATTATCTAATCAGTGGTAATAAGGTATTCCGATAAATCGTTTCCCCTTGAGTTGGTGTCCGTGCTATCCCAAAAAGTTAAGGTGTATACTAGTGGATTGGTATCGCTGTTATATTCAAAGTAGGCTGATCCCATGACTAGCATCCCTATTTATTGAAGGTCAGTGGCTATCACCCTCAGGTCTCTAGATAATAGCTCAAGCAGTCGGACGACGTTGACTTTCTTCACCAGTATGCAATCCCTTGGATTGGCTGCCTTGGGGTCCCTGTAACAAAAACCAGCGCCCCCTAAACACCTAATGTTATCTCGAACTAACCAGGGTTCCTGGATTCATAGGATACTTGTGTACCTCGCAGCCATGCCCCTCCAAGTGACGCAGGGCCACAGACGGGTCTTCCAGTTTCTTTCATTTTCCTTCTTCCAGCCACAAATACACAGACAGTGTAGAATTCGAAAAGATCATTCCAGTGTATAGCATTGCTAGGGGATCTTGGGTTTCTATAGATGTTTAATAATAAAATTGTTTCTAATTTGTTGGCACGGATATTACTGGTGACCAGCATTGTGCTGTCGTCGCCATGGAGAACTCTTTTAATAATACCTTTTTTGTTATTATTACCTTTGAAATTTTAATGTGCAATTCTTACTTTTTTTAAATAGCCACCCGTGTCAACATTTGATAAGTGGGTCACTTTTTTTCATGGGTTGTGATTTTTCTTCGGGATTGCGTGATAAGTTAGAGTTTCACATAAATAAAATGGCTCAAAAATATTTTTGCAGAATTTTCATTTTTTGAATTGTTATTGTTATTTAACTTTTCTAGCATTTTACTCATAATTAATTTTTGTCTCCCGATCGGAACAAACAATCGCCATAATTTTTAGCAGGTTTCGTCAAATATGTTCATTCTATAAAACAAAAATCATTTCACCATCGTTGCATAAACATTGATAAAAATAGCAACAATTTTTTTAAACAAATAGGATTCATTCTAACTTTTCAATTGATTTCAATGCTTTAATTAACTAATTATTATTGTTTTATTACAAATATTTTGGTAACAAAAAAATTAGGGAACTCGCATATCTTCAAAAGTTGTGCGTGTTTTTGTGTTGACGTTCCGCGCTCTATGCCGCGCGACGTACGATATTCACAACGTTGAAGTTTGCCACAGTTATGGATTTCAAAGTTCTGTAATTAATAAAAGAAACTAAGAGTCATATCACAAAAGTAAACACACCTCTGGATTCGGATCGGAAATATATCGGTGTGCATTTTTTGTTTTTTTTTTCTTTAAAATATCGTACGTCGCGCGGCATGGGGCGCGGAACGACAACACGAAAACACGTAGAACTTTTGATGACATGCGAGTTCCTTAATTTTTTTGCGAAAATCTTCGTCGTTAAACGAGCTATCGTAATAAGTCAACTAAAGCATTGGAATCAATTGAGAAGTTAGAACGAATTCTATTTGTTCATAAAAATGGTTTCTAATTTCATTAATATTTATGCAACATGGTAAAATGATTTTTATTTAATAGAATTACGCAAACAATGCTAAAAAGATGAATAACAATAACGACTCCAAAAAAAAGTGGCCCACTTGAAAAATTTTGACACACCTACTGTTTATGGTATTGTTTGCTTGGTCAGTGCATCCAGCGTTTAAGAGGGAAATGAGTGGAGCAAATCGTTGTAAACTACTAATTGAGAATAAGATCAAATTTATGAGATGTTAAGGGTTTACAGAAGCAGTGGAATGAGTATTGGAAAAAGCAAGGTTTATACAATTGAAGGTACAGGTGTGATCTTGGAGGCAGTTTCCATTTTCAAAGGGACTTGGATCTCTTATGTCGAGTTGAGCAAAAGTTCGGGGAGTTCGATTAATATAATTAGTTTCTTTTAAAAGAGGCAGGCACAATTGTCATCACCTAAAGTACGGAAGCTTGAGAAGATCAAGTGTGGAAAGGTCTGGTTTTGACCACGCTCCATATACTTGGGACATTTATTGTCGCTGGCCCAGTGCAATCCTTGGGCACTTAGATATACAAAAGGCAAATTAGTTTTCGCTACGTTTAATTTTATTTGTGTAGTTTCTCTCCACAATACAAGAATCGAGGGTTCTTACATAGGAATTTCATTTGACCGTATCTGCAGCCTGTCCTGCTTGTTTTTGCGGTCGCCCTAAAATTAGGGATGAATTCTCTCAATTTGGGAGTGATCTTCTCTAGGTTTTGTACAATGAAATTGGCACCTGCCTCAAATGTGTAGATTTCTGTAGTTCTAAAGGGGCCTTTCTTCTTGCAGTCAAGGTTTTCGTCATTGAAGTTTTGTGGAGAAATCTCCCCACCGACTGCGATTTAAGAGCAGACTCATCAAGCCAGTGCACCTAAATAGTGTATGGGCCTTTATTGTGATTTTTGTATTCATTCTTTAAACTCGGAGGTACATGGGAGGGAGGAAATTAGTTGCTTTCTGTGCGGCCATTTTTTTTGTTTAAAGATTTCGTGTCCTCTTCCGCAAGTTTATTGTTGCCGGCCCGGATAGAGGATTGCGAACAGTCTATTGCCTTATGAGGGTAGTCATTATGATTCTTCGAGGGAGGTTTTAATTAATTAACCACAAAGTCGCGAGGTCAATTGAAATTTGTTGTATATGAATCTATTTTAAAGGCAGAGAGAAAGAGGATGATCACTGCGGTACTCCATGTTAGGAATTCACCGTGACCATAAGGCCGACGATCTCGTGAACACCCGCCTGATTTTCGTCAAGGGCTTTTTCTGATAATAGCCGGAGACCAGAAATTTAAAAAAATCCGTAAAAATTAATTTAAATAATAAGCCTTGAACCTCAGGAAATAAATGAAAATCGCCTATTGTATAATAATAGTTTATTGCAAATTAAAACTGATCGATAACCCCATATTTTCAGTTTCACTGATAAAAAGTATCGAGTGAAATTTCAAGTTGCAACAACTTGCTGTGAAACGTTGGTTACTCATTGTTCAGAAAACATTTCTAGAATTTTTTAGATCGATTTGGAATTATATAAAATATTGTTATATAACAAATAGGTCATTTAGATCGTTGATTATGTATATTACTTCAGTTTATTGGCATTTATTTTGATTGAATCTATGTTCATACTTGTTACTTTTTTCGATGTAAGAAATAATGCTCACTTAATTTTGTATATGGTTCAAAAAGTTTTCAGTTCAGATTCAGATTGTTATCGAAGCATGATTAAAAAAACACTTTATTTTTCCAAAACTCGAGCCACATTGAGGTAATCAAATTTTTTTCCTTAAATTGATTTATAAAATACAAATATCTCACAAGGCCAGACACAGTGCTTATGGAAATCAAAGAGATAACGACTATAGTATATATATTTTTTTACGAAGGAGCAGAACAGTGATTATTTCCACTTTTAACCAAATTCTTCAACAATATATCAGTCAATTTTTAATCAGTTAGAAAAAATGAAAATCCTTTTAAATCTCACCATATCATTGGTGCCTGTGCTTAGTTATCTTGGTAAATATAATAATATATATCTATATATTTGAAAAAAGTTTTAAGCTACTACTTAGATAATATTTTTTTCCACGTAATTTGCATTTTATATTAACTACAAAACAAATAAACGCGAGATATTTATTTTCATCCTCTTAGGGATAATATTAAGAAAAATCCCTCAGTACTAGCCCTAGCGATACAATTACTGTTATTTTTAATAGTAACTCATTTACCACTGATTGGTAGAGACAAGAGACTAACTCCAGGAGTTATGTTAGTTTCCACTCTAACATAGCCTTTAAAGATAAAATTTAGATTATTGTCAGTTTGACGCACAAAAAATCAGATTAGAACATAGTATCCTGCGCAATAATAATATTAAAATATTTCATGATTTATTAAAATGTAATAACTATCTTAATAAAATCAATAATTGATCACATTTTCATTTTGCCCAATATCAGACAACGTTTTAAGGCTTACTTTTTCCGAAACTCGAAACATACTAATGCTTCTAATTAAACTCAAAATTTAAAACGCAATTTCAGCTTGACGCCATTTTATGAGCTTTTTTTTTAATTTATAATTTAAATCATAATTTCCTACTAAATACCAAATAACCTCAGCTGTGCTCATACGGCTCTTATGAGATCACTTGATTGCATTACAACCATGCGTCCCTGACTGATAAAATATACTGGGACAGCACAGTGCAGACTATTTAAGAAAATGTTTTAAACCAATATACCAACAAGTCCAACATGTTTAATTCAAATTCAGCTCTAGTTGTTGGTCGTTGAGTGCTTCGTATCGTCTCCTTTGGGTAAGTTCTCAATGGCTTCTAGTGATTGGCTGCCTCCTGTGCACTCTTCTTGGATTAATAAATTTGTTGGCCTCGCTCTCAACTGCCCCTACATGCGCTGTATGCGAGTCCGTAATCATTAAACAAAAATCTCATTAAAAAATATTCGAAAACATTTAATTATATATGTTTAATGGGAGTCCATAATCATTAAACAAAAATATCGCTAAAAATATTCGAAAACGTTCACGGTAATTAAGAAACTCTTATCTTTTCTGCACGAAAAAGAATGTAAGGTCAGTCTGAACAGCTAGATGTTTAGACTAAGGCTAAGGAAAGGGCGACACTGCACTTACTTGTAAGATTCCAAACACTGGATTAATTTAGAAACCGATACAAATGCGCATCACGCATCCTGTTACTCGAATTTCTGTATCATTAATGAGTGGAACAATTTTGTAGGATGTTTTCAGTTAAAAGCACCTCAACTAGATTTGCTCACTTTGATCAAAATGATCGACCTCTTGATTCTTATGCGCGTGAATGGCGCTTAAAGATTGACTTTCTTTGACGGTTAATCTGACTGGCCATAATATTAGTGTCTCTTTTAGTATTGCGAAAAAATTGTGAAAGGCCATTTCGACGACCCAAAAGATCTGACTGCATCTCAACATTTTAAGGTTCTTTTTTGACCCTACATTTTTCTCTGTGTAGATTGAGTGCGTCCCTATAGTCACTACTAGCAGTAAATCAATGTCGACCATGCCTGATATTCGTTTCGTTTCAGGAGTCTTGATTTAGGTTGGAATTTCAATTCCAGTTATACAACGTAAAAACGGAACGATGTATGAGACAAGTATTTTTATCAAAGTCAAATTAACGTTTGAAAAACGTAGGCAGATTTTCAAGAGAATCGTGGGACTGAAGAAAGCCAGGCACTGGCCGTAGGTTTTTACGGCTTCCACGTCATAACAGGTTATTGCAATGCATTTGATTCGAAAATATTTCCAGAAAAGTATGTAGCTCAGGCAACCAAATTGAATCCTCTTGCAAGGACATTTTTTCACCTAGATCCAGATGTTGTTATGGACAAGGAGACGTTTAAAAAGCGTTTACATTATATGAGCATCGTGCTGAGTGAGTTCAGAGTGTTCATTTCCAATTTTAGCCGTTGTTAGCAGTTACGCCAATTCTATTGGGTCAGTGAAGTTACATTCAATGCCTGTAAACAGTAGGCAATCCTAAATTTTGCTAAATTTTGTTCTAACACTTCCAGTTAAAAAATCGAAAATTTATCTTCCCATATAGTAAATTTAATATTTTCTTTAAAATTAAAAATGTAAAACCTTGAATTTTCTGCCGTTTACAGACATCTCCTATATTGCCATGAAAATTCACAACCCAACATCTCGATTTCTTTAAACGGTGCCAATCGACGGTTTTCCTTATGCATTTGTAATGAAAAATCACATTTCAAGTAAATTCGCAACCTTTTCAGAATATCAGTTTATACTGTTCTTTTACACCGAAATTCAGCATTTTAAACATTTTTAGTCAAAAATCATCAGACATTAAATAAGGTAAAAGCGTGCTTACACTTATAGGGTAGACTCTCTTTTTTCATTAGAACTTTTATAGATTTTTAAGAAGATTTAAATTTTTTATAATTTCAGGTTAGATTCAAAGTGCGAATAAAAGAATTACCTACTCATAAATTTTTTCCCAAAAAATAAAGACTAGGGAGTAAAAATAAAAATACGATACTCGTGTTACAAAAATAAAATGTAACCCTCTGTTTCTTCTTGCAGAATTAAGTTCGCAGTTTGAATGTTTACCTAATGGTGAGCCTATTCCTGGTGTTCCTCGTGGCGTTCATTCTTCTACTTTTTTTGGTATACAACATTCTCCAGAAAAGTCTCTCCTTCTTGTCAGATCCAGATCCAGGTCCCCCGCACAGCCCATGGCTCCTCTTGTACCTCTATCGTCTCCTGCCAGGTCCATGGCTCTTCCTGCACGTTTGCCGTCTCCTGCCAGGTTCAGGGCCCCACCTGTAAAACTACCGTCTCCTGACGGACATGGATGTGGACTTGAAAAACTTAGGTATATTCGACTTACTTCCCTTACGAATCAGCCCTGGACATTTGAACTTCGAAGATACACTTTTCCTTCTGATACAGGAATTAAAGTGGGAATAGGATATAAAACCTATAGGCCTATGCAAAACCAAGAACAAATCATTTTATCAACAGCCTATGGTGACGTCTTTGCAATATTGGCAACTTATAACACTCTTGCTGGAATCTATAAATATGATAATCGTAGTCACTCTAGAAAACGGGTAAAAATAAACATGCGAAGCGGCAAGGTAACCCCATTGACCTTAGAAGAAAGAGATAAAGCGCCAGTCGGTCCTCAACGGCCTATTATGCGGTTTTTTCGAGTAGAGTGTGTAGCTCACTTTTGAATCGCAAGCCACTACATAAATAATTCATTCACAAATAATTCAAACTGAAATATAATATTGTTCGTAATCTGAATTAGGATCAAAATATTAACTGTAATTCAAGGTCAAAAATAGTAACCTAATGTAAGTGTCTTGTCTGAAGTTTCTATTTGACTCCTTAATAAATAGTCGCTTGCAAAATGTTTAAGAGATGCAATGTTTTTCAATAGAGACGACAACAAACGCTTACACACTTCTAATAATACATGTGTCTACTCCGTCCATTTATTAATATTTTTTACTTGTTCACGACTGGACCCTGTTTTCATCATAATTGACGGATTAAGTCAAATTCTTTATGATATGTGGATGTGATAAGTTAATTCAATATGATGCTTAAAATCTTGTGCGACAATGTTGCAGATATGATCAGAATTTGCTGCTACAGCTTTGTATACCTCTGAATCTTGTCATTGTTTCGGAGCATAATGTTGTTCTTTAAGGGAAGCCTTTTTTTATTATTCTTACACGTTGTGCGCATGTTGTTTATTCAGAGGAAATCTTTATGATTTTCTATGAGTAGGTGATAATTCAGAATAGTCCTGTCCCAGTCAAGATGATGGTATTCATTCTCTAGCATTTTAACAAGGTTTTAATTTTTAGAAAATCTAAAATATTTCTGGTAAGTCAATGTTCAAAAACATATGTTGGCGCATGATTCCGGGAACATCATCATGCCTGCGCCTGTATTTAAGTATAAAAAGAATTTTGTGAGAAAATAATTAATGACTGAAAAAGCGGAGCCCTGTCGCTGAAAAATAGCGCACACCCGTTAAGAAAGTTTTGTATCTCTATAGAAATAACAGTTATGTAGCGCTTTTGTCAAATTTTTTCTGTAGTTTTTCGCCACTATTTACTACTATGTCATTTCTAACTCTGTGCATCTTGGATATTTTGTAGCTTAGGGGCCCATTATCGAAAATGTGCATCTCTGAAGATCGAGAGAAGAATACTTCTTTTTTGGTGCGGCGCCCAATGTTGTCTTTCGTGCATCGAATTTCAAGGACTGTTTGGCGCGACGTTCACGATTCATGCCCAATTCTGTTCCTCATTGATATTTTGAACGTAGCGCCTTCTGATCAATAATATACGTGTCTAAAGTTCGAGAACAGAATACTTTTTCCTTGGTTCTGCGACCAAAGTCGCTTTTCATTCATACCAAAGGAAACATACCGACTCTCGAGGACTGTTTGGCTCCTCGACAGCCGAAATGTCTCCTTTAGTTTTCAGGAAAATAGACGTTGGGCGCCACAACGAAGAAAAAGTATCCTTTTCTCGACCTTCAGACATGTATATTATGGAACAGGAGTTACAAAACTACAAAACATCAAAGACCTACAGTGCTGGGTATCATTCTTAAGCGTTGCGCCAAACAGTTTTCGAGAGTCGGACTGTCTCCTTCAGTTTTCATGAAATGAGACGTTGGGCGTCGCACTAAAGAAAAAGTATCCTTCTCTTGACCCTCAGACATTTATATTATGGAGCAGGGGTACGAAGATACAAAATATCAAAGACGGACAGTGTTGAGCATGACCTTTCAATTATTATCACTTTAATAGACAGAGTATTCTTCATGACAGGAATATTCAAATCGTTCATGATTTATTAATATTGTTATTTTGCCATATGATAAAGAACTTTCTACAGATTACACCTTTCGTCCCGCTTTCGTCAACCGCTGCCTCGTAACTCCATGTTTCACAGTACAAATAATTAAGATACCATTCATATGAGGAGGAACGATTTTTTAGTAATAAAGATTAACTCATTTATTATAACAAGAAGTCTTACAGACTATGGCCGCACGATTAATAATTTTATGAAGCAAATTTAATTTTGGGCTTGTACGTTTTTGGGGTCTCTTATTCTAAACCCTGGGTCTGGTTAAAGCCGCCAGGTCAGGCTTAAGGTCGTTCCAAGGTCAAATGGGGAAAAAACTCTTAAAGCGGAGTAACCTACGATTTTTGCACGTTTTTAAGGTCGCTGAATCTAAATCTGGGGTGTGGTTTAGCCCGTGAGGTCAGGCTCAAAGTTATTCCAAGCTCAAATTAAGCGAAAACTTTAAAGCGGAGAAAAACAAGATGATTATACATTGCTGGGGACGCTGAATCTAAATCTGGGATCTGTTTGACTTCTTGAAGTCACGGTGAAGTTCATTTAAAGGTGAGTTACTGCTTGTAAAATAAAAACACGTTTTTGATCATTGATTCTGATAGAGCGAGATTTTCTACTTTCGAATTTGTTTTGTGAACCCTAGATCAAAATGATATTTAAAGGTCACCTTAATGTCAAAACACTCTCTCGATTTTCTCAGGCTTTTATCTCGTCTGGATATCGGGAAAATGACCTTCAGAGCAATACGCTTTCATTAGGATCGTTAACCCAAAGGATCAAAAAATGGATTATTCTACAAATCTTCGATTGAGGCATTGGAACCATTTTGACCATTTCTTAGGAAACAAGATTTAAAATTTCAATAACAGGTTCAGAGTCTATCTGCTAAATTAGAACATTTTGGATATTGAATTTAGGTTATCAGAGATGCTCCAGTACATTCATCAGTGCTTTTATCTTAGATGTTCTAGCAGCCAGTATATAAACGAAACGTATCCTTTTTCCTAGAGAATTGGAAAATACTACTAGGCAGTCTGATAAGTACCTGAAAATTCTAAGAGATGGCATTAGTATTTACTAATGTGAACCATTTTCGTCGAGCTTGCTTCTTCAAATGACGCCTGTCCAA
Source organism: Belonocnema kinseyi (assembly GCF_010883055.1). NCBI lineage: Eukaryota > Metazoa > Arthropoda > Insecta > Hymenoptera > Cynipidae > Belonocnema > Belonocnema kinseyi. The sequence goes on from NC_046657.1 coordinate 4,471,068, forward strand.
ACTGCAGCCATTTACGAGGGTGGATTGATAAGTTTCCGGCCTGACCAAGAAAAACAACGTTTTTAAGAATTTTTTTTTTTTATTTCTCAACATAATCTCCTCCAAGGCTG
>NC_046657.1:4471277-4482473 GCF_010883055.1 Belonocnema kinseyi
AAAACGAATTCGTGTGACAACTTCCCAGCAGAATTTGGCATTATTTTCGCGTAAGCCGACCGAGTTTTTGCGCTGATTCATAACCATGGATGAAACCTGGATTCACTACTACACTCCTGAGTCAACGCAACAGGCAAAAAAGTGGGTTCCACCGGGCCAAAGTGCTCCGAAGCGTCCAAAAACGCAAGAATGGGTCGGAAAGGTTATGACCTTCGTATTTTGGGATGCACATGGCATAATATTCGTGGACTATCTTGAAAAAGGTAAAACCATAACCGGAGCATACTATTCATCATTATTGGACCGATTGAAAATCGAAATCGCCGAAAAACGTCCGCATTTGAAGAAGAAAAAACCGCTTTATCATCACGACAATGCGCCTGTTCATTCATGCTTACTTGCACAAGCAAAATTGCATGAAATTGGCTTCGAATTGGTTCCTCAGTCACCGTATTCACCAGACCTGGCCCCCAGCGACTATCACTTGTTTAAGGGACTTATCAGACTGCCTAGTATTTGTCGACAGCATGCGGATAGATGTGATTGCTGTTTTGGTTCTACAGTATTACATAAAATTGTATAATACACAATATATTCTCGTGTTTTATTAAAAAGTTTCTCTCTTTCTTATTTTACAGAATTGAGTTCGCAGTTTGAATGTTTACCTAATGGCGAGCCTATTCCTGGTGTTCCTCCTGTCAAATCCAGATCCAGGTCTCTTCTAACCAGGTAAATGGAACTTCCTGCCAGGCCCATTATGCCTCCTGTCAGGCCCATGGATTTTCCTGCCAGGTCCATAGCTCTTCCTGACAGACCCATGGCTCCTCCAAGGCTGCCTTCCCCGGACGATCATGGATGTGAGATTGAACAACTCGTATTGAACTCGTATTGAACGTCCAATAATCTAGTAATTCCTGAAAATAAAACCAAAAATTCAACGAACAGATTTGGCCAATCACTATAAAATGTTCATAATGTAATAAAAAAAAACCTTTAAAAAAATTTCTTCATAAAAAAATCCCTGGACAAAAATAAAAAGAGATTCTACTAACAAAACGCATTGCGTTTAGATCCTGAAAGGTCAAGAATGAAATACAAGTGGCTTAAGGAATATTTTTTTAAATGAACGTTCACTCTTTAGAAAGTGATTAATACTTCTTATGTAACTTATTTTTGAAAATTTGCGAAAAATAATACTTTTTATTTGCGGCTTTTCAAAACTGTTGAGCCAACTTGAAATTGTAGTCCGACATGAACTGTTTTATTTAACATTTCAACCACGTAATCTATTGGGCTAAATGCAATCCCTCAGAGAAGACTTTTTTCGAAATATGGTATTCTTTTTAATTTATAAAAAATATGATACATTTTATGCGCTTGGCAAGTAGCAAACTGCCACCGTTAGTGTACCCTTTGTAAACCGCATATCGACGCCATCGGTTCACGATGGGTACACTTACGATGGCGGATTGCTTCTTCCTAGGCGCATAAAATGCTTCATATTTTCGATTAATTTAAAATAAAACAAGAGAATTTTTCGAAGAATCCCTCTGTGAGCGATTATATTTAGTGCTTTAGATGATGTGGTTAAAATTTGACATGAAACAATGCATGATAGTAGAACCCAGCTGGAAGTAAATAAATAGATTCTTTATCCATTTGAATCATTTTCTATCTTTAAGATTGAAATGGAAAGAACCGATGTATCCATCTTGATCCCACGTCCATCCCTTCGATCATTTTCTATCTTTCTTCTAATCTACAATCACCTCTATTCTTTTGAATCCCAATCTTCCTATCCATGTCTATCCGCCACTTATCCACATGTATCCTTCTCTTTCCACTCCCAATTCCCATTCTAGTGTTTCTTCTGAAATGAATCCTTCGCCTTTCCAAGCCTATCCTTTTCTATCCGTTGGTCAATAACAAATTTCGTCTATCTTTTATAATCCCTATTTTCCTATCCAAGAGAATCTATTTCCGTCTTTTCTGAAAATTTAAGATAGCCCTACCTTCTTGAACCCCAGTCTTTCTATCTAAATAAATCATCTACTTATCTACCTCTATCCTTTCTATTTCTTGGACAAGCAAAAATTTCTTCGTACATTTTTGAATACCTATTTTCCTATCTAAGTGAATCCATTTCTATCTTTTTTTAAATATGAGATAGTCATATCTTCTTGAATCCTAGTATTTCTATCCAAATGAATACTCCGCTTGTCAACGTCTATCCTCAGCGAGGCGTGCGCTGGTTGACGTACATTCCTGACTTAATACCGGCAGTTTCCCAGGAGGTGACTATCTGTAAAAGTCAGACACAAGTGGAATAATTTGCACAGCCTGAAACTGGAAGGTCAGCAGACGCCTTTGCAGAGTCAAGGATACAACGAGATAGATATAAGTACACGCGACGGATAGAGCTTGGAAAGAAAAAGATAGAGTTTGTGAGGTGCAAAGTGTGCATTTGGGAAGGATTAAATATCTCTATTTTTTGCTATCCATACGTTTCTATCTTTTTGAATCTTTTTACTTCCAGCACGGAAGGAAAGATTTTATTTTCAATACATGGACTACAAATCAAGTCATAGAAAGGGCCTTACCAATGAACGTGGATGTTTGATTGCTATTTTTTCCGAAAATTCGAAAAGAAGAGATTGTTCATCCTCCTGCGTTGATTTTTCTCACAATGTAGTTTTACGAATCTTCAAATCCTTGGCTCCATTAGACTACACGCTGTTTTTGTCTGTTCAAATTTTATTCTCGAAAGTTTGTGGCACTTTCGAAGCTAACACTATAGCTATTCGACCTGCAGTTCCGAAAGCCGTATAATTTAAAACATTTATAATGTATTTGATTACATTCTTGACGAACTAAAGAGGCAATCCTACAAGATTAGTTGCACTGTACTTTAAGTTTGTTGGGACTATTGTATCTCGCAGAAGAGGCGGGTAAGATTTAATTCCATCTGTCTGACGAAGCAACAGTTGGAGAATTTCTGATAATATACCTAGTCGATATAAAAGGTGATGGAGAACAGCTTTTTCTTTGTTCTGCTGTATAGAAAGTATTATAAGAGTTTATTAAATTAATTGAAGTAGTCAAACTAAGTACTTTTACCAAACACGCAATTGTAAAAATCCGTTTGACTCATTGGTTCACAGGATGTTTTATGTGACAAGGATTTAATTTAAAAGTTCCTCACGTCTGATATTTGAGGTTAGGTTGACGCGGCCATAATCGTAAACGAGGGCAGCAAATGTGCGTGCGCGAAGTACAATTATGAGCCTATTATACACCTTTGCATTTATTAAGACCTTACAAGTAACTTCTATCTAGAAATAATAATAAAAATCATTGTGTTTGATGGAGTTTATAGTTGACGCCTTATTAATAAATTCCCCATTTCCCCAGTTAGGAAGTTTTGAAATCTGATTTGGATGGTGCCACTTCGAAAACTGAAAAATCTGCATTTTTCTATGAAAATAATCAGTACTTGCTTTTTTTAAAGATCAAATCCAAAAACAGTTGAAATTTTATGAATACTCATGAGGGTGGGGGGTCAGACTTTTTTTGATTTAGGTTATTCAAATTCTCCCGGTAACAATTAATTAAAGAAAATAGCTGCAGGTATTTTTTCACAAAACAAAAAAGATAAATTTACTTTACCTCTCAAGAATATATCCTGATATTAGAAATTCAAAGCGCCGTATCTTAAAAACAGTGCGTCGAAAGAAAAAAAAACTTTGTTATTGTTTTGAGAGATTTTTTCCTGTTCTAAAATTTATCAATCTTTCGATGGCAAAATTATTTTTTTAATTGAAAAAGGGAAGAACTGATTTTTTGGCTACATTGGTACCAAAAACTTTTTGACTTTTTCTCAAACCCTTACAAGAGGCGGTTCCAAAACCTTGTTTTGGTTCTATTCACATTCTTCACTAAAGATTTATGATATAAAATAGCTGTTGTCATATAAAATGCACCAGAAATATATAATTATAAAGAAGCTTACGCCTTTCCCGCATTTTTTAAAAATTTAAAAGGGTCCTGAATCTCAATGATCATTAACCACGTAAGAAATTTTTTTACTGTAATTTGTTGAAAAGATAAACAATTTGTTTAAACATAGGTAAATAAATATAACTTCTCTACTTAAATTTGTATTTTTGATTAGCGAATATTAATCCCTATTTCATGAGCATTGCATAAAGTGGGGTCAAGTGAGGTGTCCGTGGACAATTTAACTTTAAGCCCAAACTAATTGACCGATTTTGAATTTTTTTTATTAAAGGTTATGGAATTTTTAACAAAGTTGTTGCGGCATATTTAAAAAAAGTTGTTAAATTTTTTTCACTTAATAATGAAAATTTATTTATTTTTAATTACGAAGATGACACTTTGTGGACATTTACCCAATTTATGCGAAAGTAGATATAATTAGTGAGGAAACTTTTCTTGAATGATGTCCAGCAGTATTATGTATTTAAAAATTTTTTTATAATTTTTCTAAACCAATTAATCAAGAAAAGTTAAATTATTAGTCAAAGTAATATATACATAGCTACTTCGGATGTGTGTTTTTAAGTGGAAACCTCCTTATAGCTTCTTTCTGCGATTCTTTGATTTTAGAGACTTAGTGTTATTTGTTTAAACAAAATTAATTTGCAAATGCATAATATTGTCATTTTTCAGGAAAAGAAATTCTTTTTTTTTAAATCAACTTCAGATATGTTAAAAATACCTATTAATAGGATACTTGGTTATAAAAATAATAATTTATATTTATTTAAACAAATTGAATAAACAAATTCATTGTTTTGTCATTTTTCAACAAATAGATTTCTTGTTTTCAGAGAAATAAATTCCTAATATCTAACTAGTAGCTCTCTATAGTTATTTTTTATTAATACAATATAACTAGTAATTGTTGTTAAAAATGTAATAAACAAATGCCTAGTTTGGCCCTGTTGAGTAGATAAATTTAGTTTCTTTAAAGCAATCAATTGCCTTTAGTGTGATATTTTGCTATTAGATAACCTTGCTTAAAAACTGTATTCGATTTCTAAAAAAACAATATGGTGTTTCCATTAAAAACGGCCTGGGAGTAATTTGTTTATTAAATTTGCTTAAAAATTAATAATTGTTGTCTGACAGCAAACCTCTAGTTATTTCAGATAATCCATGAATCTAAGGAAGAATTAACACTTTATTCCATACATTCATATTGTATAACTATTTTTGTTTTTTATTATTATTAGAGCATTTGTCTTGTTTATGAATTGTTTCTCTTATAACAGTCTCTCTGAGTAGTAAAGGATAATCATTGGATTGTAATGTTTCTTTAATAAACCTTAGATTATCACTTCGAAAGTTAACATGACTCAATTTAATGCATCTATTGACTAGGTTTTTAATTAAACCGTCAAAAAACCTTTTATAAAAAATCAATTTAAAATTTAATTCGGATTAGGCTTTTTCTTTTACAAATGCAAGTACTACAGTAGAACCTCGATTGTCCGGCCTTCGATTATCCGAGGCTCTGCGTTATCCGAGGCAGCGGGAGTCATCTAAGCACTCCGCATTAACCGACGTGTATGCTGGGATAATACGGAGAATCATTAATAAAACAGATGAAGCTGCTACGCCTAATTTTGAATTCGCGCAGTAATTAACAATTATTAATAAATTAATAAAAATAAATCCACATTCGTAGGTTATTTACTTTTATTTGCTAAATCTTTATATTTATTTTTCTACTTAAAATATATAAAAAAATAGATAACTCTTCCGAATTTTGTACGACTTCCGTATTATCCGAGTTTTCGCTTATCCGAGGTATCTCCTCCCCACATTACCTCGGATAATCGAGGTTCTACTGTATATTAGATATTATGAGTGGCAACGGAGACCCCATTCGACTACGAGTAAATTGCCTATTAAAATTATTATTAAAGAAAATAACTGTGTTATTAGAGACAGTTCTGACTGCAGTTAACATTTCATATATTGGTATTTAAATTAGAATTTTATAATTTATTAATTTCTGTTTTAGGCAAGTTAAAGTAAAATGTAACAATATATTGTCAAAAATGGAACCCACATCTAATAAGACCATACAATGATTGCTTGGAATTCCTTCATCTTCGATTATATCTTTGAATTGCCAAGTATCTTCAATCACAGAATTTTTTGTTGATAAAGCTTATTATTTTAAAAAAAAACTCTTTGTTAGCAGGTATTTATACCATAACTTCTATCCAGTTTGGAGATTTTTGTTTTAAAATTCAAGTTGATTGAGTTCTGGGGACAACTTTTAGAGGTAAATCACAAAATTGTTGTTTTTATCAAAAAATGTGTAAAGATCAAAAGCGCAAACAATAATTTCCAATAGGAAATCATGAAAATTAACCCTTAAACGGCCAAAACGCCGCTACCGGTACACTGCTTTTCAACGGCCAATAACTAAGACTATTCGACATTAGAAAAAATTGAGACACATATATTTTTATTGCTTAAGATCTCATCTTTCCGACGGTGCCAATGAAATTCCTCAAAAAGTTTATTTATTATCCCAAAATGCAGTTTAAACAAAAAAAACGTGATTTTTCGTGCCTATTTTTTTTGTGAAATTTTTTTTTGTGAATTTTTTTTCCAAAGCTTTTCGAGTCTGTAATTAACCTGTAATCTCACTAACCGGTGGAATAAATGTCTAAACTTAGAGAATCCATGGTTCAAAGATCGACTTTTGGTTTTAGTATTTTCAAAATGGCGTCTTAATGGCAAAATTTTTGTGAAAACATTCATGAATTTTTTTACAATAAACGATGCGCTTTTCGGAAAAATCATCAAGAATAAAAAGTTCTTGTATTCAGCCAAGAAATACGCCTGAATTTTTTCGAAGCGTTTTGAGCAAAATTTTGAATTTTGCATATAAACAATTTTTGCAAAATTCAAAATTTTGCTCAAAACGCTCCGAAAAAATGCAGGCGTATTCCTCGGCTAATTACAAGAACTTTTTATTATTGTTTGCGGCAGACGGACGATAGATATTCGTGAATCATTTTACTCTTACACGATGCTTAGAATTATGAAAATTTTTTATTGAAAAACTATGCGCTTTTCGGAAAATTTGTCAAGAATAAAAAGTTCTTGTAATCAGCCGAGGAATACGTTTGAATTTTTCCGGAGCGTTTTGAGCAAAATTTTGAATTTTGCAAAAATTGTTTATATGCAAAATCCAAAATTTTGCTCAAAACGCTTCGAAAAAATTCAGGCGTATTCCTCGGCTGATTACAAGAACTTTTTATTCTTGATGATTTTTCCGAAAAGCGCATCGTTTATTGTAAAAACATTCATGAATGTTTTCACAAAAATTTTGCCATTAAGACGCCATTTTGATGATACTAAAACGAAAAATCGATCTTTGAACCATGGATTCTCAAAGTTTAGACATTTATTCCACCGGTTAGTGAGATTCCAGGTTAATTACAGACTCGAAAAGCTTTGGAAAATGGTTCACAAAAAAAAATAGGCTCGAAAAATCACGTTTTTTTTGTTTAAACTGCATTTTGGGATAATAAATAAATTTTTTGAGAAATTTCATTAGCACCGCCGGAAAGAGGAGATCTTAAGCAATAAAAATATATGTGTCTCAATTTTTTCTAGTGTCGAATAGTCTTAGTTATTGGCCGTTGAAAAGCAGTGTACCGGTAGCGGCGTTTTGGCCGTTTAGGGGTTAAACAAATTGCCCCTATGCTACCAAAAATGTTTCGAACGGGCTAGTGATTATATTTTAAAATGATTATAACCCTCAAATATGTAAATAGATTTATTTCATATCCATTTGACTTTTAAGACACTTTTAAACTTACTGTTGGACTGACGATCGTATTTTAGAATTGTTATAATTTCTTGAAATCATTATATTTTATAAAGCTTCATTTAGGATTTAAAGTTTTGTTATAGTTTATAGCTGTAAATAGTTTTCAAAATTTCCTACTAAGATTATGATATTTGTCGAAGTGCAATTCGGTAAAAATCGCCTTATTTTTACCAAACTAAGCTTGGCTTATGGAACTAAAGCGTGTTCCTGAAAATTATTTATGAAACATAAATATCTCACAAAGTCAAGCTCAAGGTATATTTAATTCCTAAGATAACGACTATAGCAATAAGATAATACGAAGGTAAATAATCATTGGTCACACTCCTAACCAAATCTTGCATTTACACATGAAACAGTATTTCCTCTGTAATAAGAAAATGAGGGTCCTTTTTACTTCAATCCTATCATTGACTGTTATCCTCAATCATATTGGTGAATACAACAATATAATAATATATCTATATTTTTAAAATAACTTTTAAGCTTTCAGAAAATAACAATTTCTTTAAGGTAATCCGCACTTTTTCATTAAATTATGAATATTATTATGAAATTTTTGTAATAAATAGTATCATCTAAGATTATAGATAAGGAAAACAAGGAGGAAAACAATGACAATTTTCATTCAAATGAATGAAAATTTTTATCTGTTTAGAATTAATATATATAATATTTTTGTGTCGATAGTTAAGCTGTACAGAAAAGCGCTCAAAAAGTAATTTTAAAAATCTATAAGAAAAAAGTTGTAGCTGGCTTTGGATTTTGCAATCAAACTTTTATGATCATCATCACTTCAATTGCAGATTACCAAAGTCTCAAGAAAAATTTGCTTTCAATTATTTATTTATATTATTATTGTTTAATATGCTACAAAAATTAATTTGAACATGGGATATATTCTATCTTTTCCATCCTTGCTGACTAAATACGGATACAAAATTAAATTATTAATTGCATCATTTTTACTAATTACAACAAATTAATTTAAACAAATTGCTGACGAGAAAACAAATAAGAAATTTTGCTACATAAATTAGACAAATAACTAAATTTCACCATTTTTGCATCAGTTCACTGATTGGAATAGTTTCTTTACTTCTTTTATACTTTCTATTACATCCTCTGTTATTTCAATGACAACGATTGACTTTAGAAGTATCCTGAAAAATAAATAATATTTGAAATATAATGTCCCTCTATACGAAATTTTGTTTTATAAAAATTTAATTTTTTTGAAATATTGGAAAATGATTATTAGTTTTCAGCATATTTAGTCATGGAAATATTTGTTGAGGAGAAGAAAATGGATCCTTACAAAGTCAGGAATAAAATATAAGTCATCGGACGAATATTTTTTTAAATAAAATTTGTATGGTGTTATAAAAGTTTACTCTTACGAAAGAGATTAAAACTTCTTATGTAACTTATTTTTGAAAATTTACGAAAAGTAATACTTTTTATATAGAAATATAAATAAATAAATATAATAAAAGTAGTATTATTGCTGAAAAATATGAATAATACATTTAAAAATAATTAGGACGATAAAAAGTAGACAGTGTTTCTTTTAAGTATTAAGTGAGCAATTTTATAATTGTTCTCCTACAATCATGAATTAATTTATGTGATATTTCAACCACGTAATCTGAAGAACTTAAAACAATCCCTCAGAGAAGGTTTTTTTTCGAAATATGGTATCTTTGTTGTTGTTTTTTTTCAATTTATAAAAAATTTGATGCATGTTATGCGTCTGGAAACTAGCAAACCGCCACCGTTGGTGTGCCTATTACCTATTACCTATTGTGAGCGATTGTATTTAGTCCTATAGATCCCACGTCTGGTCCTTCGATCATTTTCTATCTTACTTTCAATCTACAATCACCTCTATTCTTTTAAATCCCAATCTTCCTATCGATCTCTATCCGCCACTTATCGACATGTATCCTTTTCTTTTTACTCCCAATCCCCATTCTAGTGTTTCTTACCAAATGAATCCTTCACTTCTCCAAGCCTATCTTTTTCTATCCGATAGTCAATCCAAAATCGTGCCTTTCTTTTTCAATCTCTATCTTTTTATCTCGTTGAACCTGTATCTATCTTTTCTAAAATCTAACATAGCCGTATCTTTTTGAATTCCAGTTTTTCTATCTGAATAAATGCACAGCTATCCACTTCTATCTTTTTTAATTCCTATTTTTGTATCCAAGTGAATCCAATTCTTTCTTTCCTGAAATATAAGATGGCCCTATTTCGTGAAGCCCAGTCTTTTTATCTAAATGAATTCACAGCTTATCCACCTCTATCCTTTTCTATCCGTTGGTCAATAACAAATTTCGTCTATCTTTTATAATCCCTATTTTCCTATCCGAGAGAATCCATTTCCATCTTTTTCGAAATATAAGATAACCCTATCTTCTTGAACCCCAGTCTTTCTATCTAAATAAATCCTCCACTTATCCACCTCTATCCTTTTCTATTCCTTGGGCAAAAAAAATTCCTTTCACCTTTTTGAATACCTATTTTCCTATCTAAGTGAATCCACTTCTATCTTGTTTTGAATATGAGATAGTCCTATCTTCTTGAATCCTAGTATCTCTTTCCAAATGAATCCTCCGCTTATCCACTTCTATCCTTAGCGAGGCGTGCGCTGGTTGACATACGTTTCTGAATTAGCACCGGCAGGTTCCCAGTAGGTGGCTGACTGTAAAAAAGACACACAAGTGAAATCATTTGCACAGTCTATAACTGGAGGGTCCGCAGACGTCTTTGCAGATTTCGAACTTCGACTAGTAAGTCGTGAAGATAGCTCATTTTTGTTGTTAGGTATATAAACCCTTACTAGTTTAATAATATTTTTCGGCAGTTTGAAATTCTAAATATATTATTGTTTTTGAAACGGATAAGAATCAAATGGATAGAAATTAAAACGATATTTCATTGATAGAGTGTAAACTGTGATAGCTAAAGAAAGGAATTTGTGACCGACAAAGATAGAAAAGTATAGGCCCATGGGACCACAAGGGATAGAGTCAGTGATGCAAAAAGATAGACCGTTGTGAATAACATGGATAGAAAAAGATAGGCAGTGGTAACTGTAAAGGATAGAGTCAGGGATACAAAGATATAGATCTAAGGACACGCGATGGATAGAGCATGGAGAGAAAAAGATAGAGTTTGTGGTATGCAAAGTGTGCATTTGGTAAGGATTGAATATACGAGGGTAGTTCAATAAGTCCTTAGAATGAAGTATAAAAACAATTTTTTTTGGGTAAATTTTTTCTTATTTTTCAACATAATCTCCTTGGAGCTCTATA
>NC_046657.1:4482573-4493094 GCF_010883055.1 Belonocnema kinseyi
ATATCTAGTCGGAAGTGGTGCTGACTGAAAACAGATGATTTGGAGCGATTCGCGCGCCATCTGTTGGTCATTCTAAGGACTTATTGAACTACCCTCGTATCTATCTTTTTCTATCCATGCGTTTCTATCTTTTTGAATCTTTTTACTTCCAGCAGGGATGGGAAGTTTTTATTTATAATACGTGGACTAAAAATCAAGCCCTAGAAAGTGTTGTAACAATGAGCGTAGATGCTTGATTGCTATTTTTTTCTGCAAATTCGAGAAGAAGAGATTGTTCATCTTCTTGCATTGATTTTTCTCACCATGTAGTTTTACGAATCTTAAAATCCTTAGCCCCGTTAGATTACGCGCTGTTCTTCGCTGTTCAAATTTGGTTCTCGAAAGTTTTCGGCATCATTATTAAAAATAATTGTGACATAAATTATGGTAATAAAGATTATAATTATAACAGTAACTACGTAACATACGTTTTCATGGATACCATATTTCATAAACTTATCAGAAAAAGAGCTATGTGACAGGATAATTTTAAATTAAATTCCTATAAATTTTAATGTCCACAAGTTATAATCATCGAAATTTTTAACCAACGAAATACATAACAAATTCGTCTACTTCATATCTTTTATTTGATGATAAATCTATAGGGGTGACAATTACATCCCTCTGACATTACTGCCGTAGAAGGATTATATTATATTTTCACTCATTTAAATAAGATTTTATTTATAGATAGAGTATTTCTTATTTTGTACTTTTTATATGTGAATCATCCCTCTAAGGGGTGGTAACCTTGCTTAAGGGTAGTTAAAAAAATCGAGATACATCAACTTTAATAATCGATATTATTCACAAAAATTCGGATAATTTTTTTTAGTTCATACTATGATTTTTATAATAAAAATAATCATGAAAAATATACCTTTTTCACACATATAAGAAGAGTTACAACCCCTTTGATCATAACTGTATCTACTATCTTAGGCTTCTTATAAGAAATATTTTGCAGTTCATTTCGTTTCAAAATATCAATTAGAACTTGAATTATAATTGACAATCCATTTCTGGGGTTGACTTTATCTCACCCTTTCAATGTTACTACTGCGAAAAAATTGGATAATATTTTTATTTGATATAAATAAGATTCCATTGACATGTAGAGTGTGTTTTATAAATAAAATGTAGGCTTTGCTTTTTGCACGTAGCCCATTGCTTCGAGGGGTAGTTTTCGTTATGTAAGGGTAGTTCTTTTGAAAAATTCTGAAATATGCATGCTTCAATATTGCATATCATTAACGAAAACGCGTTTCTTAATTTTTTTTAGTTCATACTCTGTCTTTTATGATGAAAATATTCATAAAAAATCATATTAGGTTGCCAGATACATTAAAAAATTCATTTTTCAGCATAAACTTTAAGGGTCGTTTTCACCCCTTCAAAATGTTTTTCGGCACATAAAAAATACGTATCTCTTATTCTTTGATGTACTATAACATATCACAAAATTATTGAAATCGGTGAGTTCGGGTTGATTGGGCTTCCTTGTTAGTGGCGGATCCAGAAACAATTCTGGGAAGAGGGGGGGGAGGTATTTTTTTCGTAAAATGTAGGAAATAAAGTAATACTGTTACCTTAACAATATTATTACTAATATAGCACTAGGAAATACTGTAATTTATACGCCTGTTGCAAGAGATCATTTCTTATAACTAAACGATGCAGCCAAGTTTCGCAAATCTTTCGATAACTTCTTCAGCAATGACTTCAATATCATGATTTGTGTGCAACAATGCCAAACCGATCAATCTTTCTTGCAGCATAGTCTTCTTTTGCGATGTTTTCATGCGGCGAAAAGTGGAAAAAGAGCGTTCAGAGCTGCTTCAATGCTTCCAATGCAGTGGCTGGTAATTCATTGAATCCCAACTTTCGCTGCTGCTCCCAATGGCATTGCCAGTGATTCAATTCACCTTTGAGCCTCAAACGTTGCACGATGCTGTCATTATTCAGAAGGCCCCCAAACCTTTCTATCAAACAATCAATAATATTTTCAATCTCATTCGTTTCCAGAGTAATCACTTTCCCTGGAAGCAGCAAACATAATTGAAAACCATCAAAACCTTCTCTGGAAGAACGAGTCTTCACATCCTCACTTTTAGTATCCAACAGAGGATTGTATACGGAGACCCGCTAGTAATCTTCGCAAGCTTACACGCTTTCTGATTCATCCGCTAGAAAAAGGTTATTTTTGTTAATTCTTGTAGAGTTTATTATTGAATGCATCGATATAAAAGTTATTGGGCTTAATAAATACAGTCTCTAAGAAAAAAATTTAACATTATTTTTAACATATTTACACGCAAAAATAGCTGGTAAACGTAACGCCTCAAAAAGTAGGTATGCTCTTGGCGAAAGTGATACCTTTTATAACGGTCTATCTGAAACAAATATTTAAATGGTTTTAGATTCAGTATGTCAGTGGATATCGGGCGACCTATAACAATTTTTTTTTGCGAAAACTAACAAAACAGCAAAAAATTTGTGCAAAAAATGGTGAAAAAATAAGCTTTTTTTCCTTTTTGTACGAAAATTTGCCGTTATTTTGTTATTTTTCGAAAATAATTAATTGCTACTTATCACCCAATAGCCACTGCCATACTTAATCTAAAGCCATTTAACTTCTTTGTTTCAGATAAAAGGCTATAAAGTTATCACTTTTGCATACAAAAAAAGTTACAAGTCATTTTAAAAAATGGTATTCTGTGCTTTGAGACTGTATTGATTAGGCCAATAGCTTTTATATCAATTAATTTAATAATAAGCTCCAAAAGAATTCACAAAAATAACCGTCTTTTAGCGCATGTGCCGGAATGGCCCCTTAAAATAATTATATAAATATATTATATTTATTTAATATCATTATAAAATTATTACACAATTGAAAAATATTTTTTGTGTTTATTATATAAATTAATTTATTTAATATAAAATAAAATAAATTATGTAAATAAATATAATTTATTTAAATAATGTATGTATTACCTGAGCCTTTCCTGATAGATCTGAAGTTTCATCAAAAACGAGATTTGAAGTGTTTTTACTTATGTACTCGTAAGTAGCTCTTGAAGACGAATTCTTGAGATGAGACTCCAAAATTTTGTCACCTGCATCGATTCTGAACCTAATCAATACCCTAAAATGCCCTTCATTCTGCATAGGAGTTGTGTTTAATAGCATTATTCCATCGTCCTTGTGTCCAAGAAGCGCAAAGTTATGTCTATCTGTAAAAATGATCGTATTTACAATGGAGATGAGTCGTTCTCTATTCTCTTCTTTTTTAGCAACATATTTTTTATCGAGAAGATGATGAACATCATATTGCAGATTGTGATAGTTCCTCAGAAAGTCTTTTCCCGCCGCCATCGAATTCTCATGATACGTGTTTTGGTCGTGCAGTTCTAAAACGCTGTTTGTCTCCACAAAATTCTTGAAATTTATTAATGGTTTGGTGACGAGTACACCAAGAGGAACATTTTCCCGATAACCTCCTTTATTTTGATATGTAAATCATGAACAATATTTACAAAAAATGCCCTTTTTCACATCGGGTAACACCAGCCATTCTTTATAAGAGTTTAAGTGTTTGTGGGAAACGCAATTCTTTATCTCTTTCCCAGAAACAATTCTTTCTAGAAAGGAAAAGTATAATCATTTGGGGGTATCCAAGGATATTCAGTTAAATTTTTCTTTACGTGATCATCAATCCTGTGTCCCAAAAAATCACCCACGTCGTTGGAAGCGTTCATTTGAACTTAAGAAATTTTCGAATGGGCTGATGGTCTTAAAGTGGACGGTATGCTACTAGGCAGTCTGATAAGTCCCTGAAAAATGAAACACGGAGACGTTGTTTTGGCCAAAGTCGGTTTTATTTTTCAACATACTCTCCTTTTAGGTCGATACAGCGAGTCCAACGATTTTCTAACGCTTACCGGTGAGCCATCTCTTCAGGTTAGGGAACAAGTAATAGTCGCTGGGGGCCAGGTCTGGTGAATATGGTGGCTGAGGAACCAATTCGAAGCCGATTTCATGCAATTTTGCTTGTGCAACTAAGCATGAATGAACAGGCGCATTGTCGTGATGATAAAGTGGTTTTTTCTTCTTCAAATGCGGTCGTTTTTCAGCTATTTCGATTTTCAATCGGTCCATAGTATGCTCCGGTTATGGTTTTACCTTTTTCAAGATCGTCCACGAATATTATGCCATGTGCATCCCAAAATACGGAGGCCATAACCTTTCCGACCCATTGTTGCGTTTTTGGACGCTTCGGAGCACTTTGGCCCGGTGGAACTCACTGTTTTGCCTGTTATGTTGACTCAGGAGTGTAGTAGTGGATCCAGGTTTCATCCATGGTTATGAATCGGCGCCTAGACTGCCTAGTACGATACGAATTGTCCATCTCCCCAGATGTAGAACTGTCTGCCACGACGGTGGAATTCGCGTTTTCATCTTATGATGCCGTTTGAGACGAAACATTTAAATAATCTTTATCTATCCTTTTTCTCTTCAAAGGTATGAAACATGACAAAATGGACTTCTGCCGGGATGGCTGAAAGTCATTAGTAATATGAATATAGTTTTGTTTCAAGAGTTTCACCGTTTAACATTTAACCCTAGTTACTCTGGTCTTTGTAAAAACCCTGGCGGACCGAAGGAACCGAATAGAGCCTCTACAAAGTATCCGTAAAGACCCCATTCGGTTGCTTTTGAAAAAACTCAACAAAAAAAGCAGCACAGGTGCTTTGTAGAGGCTCCCTTCGGTCTGCCAGGGAACTTCTATAAAATCTTAAAATTTGTTATAAAAGTTTCATTTTCAACTTTTTTCATTAAACGATTTCATAGAAACTTTGAAGAAGAAATGGTTTGCACTGTTTGTATAAAGTATGTATAAAAAATGTTCATATAAATTTAATTTATATTTATAATTTTAATATAATAGGTATATTATATATTTGTGTAAATATTCTACTCCAATGGTGGAAGGGATTGCTACTTATTACAAAAATTCAACTAAAATCAACCAATTTCTTCAATAAAAAAATAAACATAACCTAAGTGACAATGCCCAAAAGAATTCCACAGCTCTGTAAAGATCATTGAATCAAAATAAATCGTAAATCATGTGATTAGAATAAAAATATTTTGTTTCTTGTGATATATAAATTATCTTCTCCTTTAAACACAAACCATACGTACAAATCGATATCGACTTTATCTATTACTTGACAAAGCCTTCAGAAATAACCTCGGAAATCGTTTGAAACAGCTGATTTAGAGAATAAAATATTTTAATGGAATTAGTACTCACCATTTCAGTGTTTTTTCATGATGCAGCTATTTCTCAAAAATGTAACTAGTCACAGTAAGGGCCAAGTGTTCCACCTCTTGATAAAAGCTACAGATAAATTTATCTGACAGATAGCATAATCCATTAAACTATGGTCTCGCCACGCGCAACTAATGACAAAGTAAGCCAATCAAATGGTCCGTGGGGATTCGTATGGCGACTTCCATTTTTAACAGGACGTCAAGCGGGAAGTTTAAGCAGGTCCATCTGTCTCACGAAGCGACAGTTGGAGAATTTCTGAAAATATATCTAGTCGATATGATAGGTGATGAAGAAAAGCTTCTTCTTCTTTGTTCAGTTGTGTTGAAAGTATTATAAAAGTTTATTAAATTAATTGGAGTAGTCAAACTAAGTACTTTTACCAAACACGCGATTGTAAAAATCCATTTTACATATTGGCTTGCGGTGTGTTTCATGGGACAAGGATATAATTTATAAGTTGCTCACGTCTGGAATTTGAGGTTAGGTTGACGCCGCCATAATCGTACACGGGGGCAGCGAATGTACGTATGCGGCGTACTATAATGAGCCTGTAATACACCTATGCATTCATAATTGCACTGCGCGCATGCGCATTCGCTCTCACTCCATCTGTTATGTAAAGAGCTAGTTTTAGAACTAAATAGAAGCTGATGAAACGAAAATGTAATCCTCTCTTTCTTCTTGCAGAATTAAGTTTCAATTTCGATTGTTTGCCTAATGGTGAACCTATTCCTGGTGTTGATCATGGCGGACATTCTCATTCTCCTGACAGACAAAATTCTTCCATCAGGCCCAGGTCTAGGTCTCCTCGTTTCAGCTCTAGTCATGCCATACCTCTTCCTACCAAGCTTCCTTCTCCTGACGGACTTGGATGTGGAGTTGAAAAACTTAGATTGGTTCGACTTATTGCCTACGGGAATCCGCGTCGAATCTTCGAACTACGAAGATACACGTTTTCTTCCAAAAAACCAATTAAAAGAAGAATGGGAAATTCCTATGTGCCTCTACCAACCCAAGAATATATTGTTATGTCAACATCCGGTGGTGAAGTCTTTGCAATATTGGAGACTTTTAATTCGCTTGCTGGAATCTACACATACCATTCTGGGACTCATACACAAAGACGGGCGAAAGTAAACATGGAAAGCGGAGCGGTTACCGTATTGACCTCAGAAGAAGTCAATGAAATTCCAGTAGGCGCCCTTCGACAGATTACGCGGTGTTATGAAATAGAACTAGTTACTGAGCTGTAAACCGCTGCCATACTCTCAAATGATTAATTTGAAAAATGGGAATCTAAAATGTAATATTCCTTGTCATCCGATGTTAGATTAAGATCTTACAAGTAACTGCTAACTAGAAATAATAATAAAAATTATTTTGTTTGCTGGAGTTTATATTTGACGCCTTAATAATAAAAACCCCATTCCATACGGCGCTAAAGTTTAAAAAAGTCAGTTTTTGCTTTTTTTCAACTCGACAAAATATCTTTACCTTCAAAGGGATTACATAAATATAGGGCAAAAAACAAAGCTTAAAACAGTACTAAAGTATTTTCCTTCGATGTACAGTTCCTAAAATACGGCTCTTTGAATTTCTAATATCAGGTTATAGTCTTGAGGTGTACAGTAAATTTTTAGTTTAGTACACAAAAAATACCCGAAGCTATTTTATTTTATAAATCATTACCGGTGCATTTGAATAGCCTAAAACTAAAAACTTGGACCCCCCTTCTGCATTTTGATAAAATTAAAAAGGTTTTGGATTTTATTTTCCGTGGGACTTCATGTTACAGAGACAATTTTTTCAAAGAAAAAATTTAGAGCACAGTATGAACAACAAATTATATCATGCAGTCACTCCGCTACAACTACAAATGCAGGACATAGGGGAGGCTAAAGTTATATATTAAGTAATCGAAATACTTACTTCGTTACAATTTTTCGGTGTTTTTTCTCGATTTTTATTTATTTGTTGGTAGTGCTTCAGCATTTAACGTTGCATTATTAATCAATTATTTCCATAAACTGGCTATTTCGTGGATTTCATTCAATTAAAAAGGTTTTTCTTGCTCCACAATTTTTAATCACCACGTTGGTAAAAAAATAAACCAGTTGCGATTTATAAAATCACATAGCTGCAGGTATTTTTTCACAAAACAAAAAAGATCAATTTACTGTACCACTCAAGAATATAACCTATTATCAGAAATGTAAAGCACTGTACGTTAAAAACGGTGCTTCGCAAGAAAAAACTTTGCTATTGTTTTGAAAGGTTTTTTCCTTTTCTAAAATTTGTTAATCAGAGGTTATAAAATTCCTTTTCTTGTACCAGTTATTCAAAATTTTAAACCCAGTGCTAAGAAATTATCAGATCCTGCAGGTTTCCAAATTTTTACTGCCATAAATGAACTTATCTCTAAAGGTGCCATTTCAGAATGTTGGCCTTGAAAAGGTCAGTTTATTTCATCTTAATTCTTAGTAGATAATCCAAATGGTCAAAAACGTTTTATCCTAGATTTAAAGAAACTAAATTATTTTATAAAAGCACCACACTTTAAATTATAAGATCAAAAGACCGTCATGAGGCCTTTAACAAATAATTCTTATTTGGCATCTATTGATTTAAAAGATGCTTACTACTTAATATCAGTTTCAAAAGTTTAATTGAACCGCTGGCGACCAAAAGGAGACACGGCCGGATTCAGTCTGAGAAGTATTGTCCTGAGTGTCAATTTTAAAAATCTTTCTAATTTCAATTTTAAAGACTAATACTTGTAGAGAATTTCTAGACGCATCTTTTTTCCTCTTGCAAAAATTTATAGGTTTTGTAGTTTTTGAGATAATTGGTAAAAAGTGGATTTTTTGAAAACGAAAAATTCCAATCTTTTTTCACTTCAAATCGCGCTAATTTAGCCAATTTTCATCATTTCCCGATTTCCCCAATAGAAATTACATGTTTAAATCTTCTGAAACTATCTAAGAAAGAAAAACGAGAATATTGTAATAAATAAAAAAGTTATTAATTTTTTTTTGAGGCAATGAGAAAATCATGAATTTTAACCTTCAAGCGCCTCGTTTAGCGAACGAATTTCAAGCTATGGAAAGCTTTTAGTGAGAAAGTTGTTCATTAAGGTTCAAAGAAGTTTTTTGGAAAGTTTTAGATCAATTGGATTAATAGTTCAAAAATTATGAATGTTTTAAAATCCAAGCGGTAATCTTGACGCTGCCCAAAAACGTGCGTGGCCGGCTACGTACGCGCTACAGCGAACGTCGTGAAGGTCAAGTCAAACTTACCAAAACAAATGCACAACAGTAACTCCAGATAATATCATTAAAATAATTTATTTATTAAGCATTTAACATGTAATATTATGCATATTATTTAACAAGAATAAATTAATCAAACAATATTTCATTAGAAACTAATTTTAGTCATTTTCGTCACTCTCTTCAGTTTCTTCGGCATTTGGATTCTGAGTTTGTACTTTTGAAAAATATGATTCGAAAAATTCTTTTCCTTTAGCGCTTGAATAATGAAAGAGATTTTTTACATCCTTTATTTTGGCAGCTTTTAATCCAATTCGGGGCGGAGGACTTTTCGAAAGATTTTCTAGTTTAAGCGTAGGTTTAAAGAAAAAAGTGGTTGGATTTTGCAACTCATAGTCGTCAAAAACATCCATTTCTCCATCAGGAAAAACATGCGAAACGAACGCTTTGCTGATTTGGGAATTTTTTGGCTTTCGCATTTTGCCTTTGAAACATTTTTCAAAATTCTGCAGAAGATCTTCACAGCATAGACTATTATTTTCAGAGAGTATTTGCTTTTTTAACTTCAAATAAATTTCAGCATTGTTTTTGTGATTAATTACTTCTTCGTTCACCTCTCCATTTGTCTCGTTTTTGTAGCAAGTATTGCACACGTCAGTTCTAGGTAATTTAAAACTGAAGGTTTCTTATTTGTCATTTATTTGGATGATATTGTTTTAATTTCAAAAAATAAACAAGACTATTAGTTAAACATTACATAAACGAAAGAAAATTTTGAATCTCTTGGTTTTATAATTAATTTAGAAAAACCTTGCTTAAAGACTATGCATGAATGTAGATTTTATGGGGTTTTCTTCAATAGTGCCAACTTGACAGTTGAATTACTATTAGAAAAAAAAGAAGAAAATCAAAAAATTGACGCAAAAGTTCCAGTGAACTACTGAATATCGAATCGGAGTTTTTGCAAATTGTATTGGTACTTTAGTTTCAGCATATCCAGATGTTAGATATGGGTCTTGTAACCAACTATAGTTCTTGCCAAATTTTACTTCGAATTGATAAAACTACGGCAATTTTCTATGTCAATCGTATGGGTGGGGTAAAGCACAAAGAATGACATAATATAGCAAAATCCATTTGGCAATGGTGTGAAAAAGAGGCATTTGAATTTTTGCTTCTTACAATAAATTTAAAGAAAAAGTATGAATAATTAATGCAAAAAGTGTGTATACTGGTTTAAAGACCCCTAATCCATAGCTATTGATGCTCTTACAATATCTTGGAAATCTTTTTATTTTCATGCTGTCCCGTCCTTTTCTTTAATTCTACGAACAATAAGAAAAATTATTGATGACCAGGCAGAAGGAGTTTTATTAGTACTTTATTGGCCCACTCAAGTGTGGTATCCTTTGTTTTTAAATTTATTAACTGATGAGTCAGTAGTATTAGGTCCACGAGTCAACTTACTTACATCTCCTTTTAGGAAAGTTCATGACTTAGCCTCCACCCTTATCCTGGTAGCCGACAGACTATCTGGAAGGCTTTTCAAAGAAAAAGAATCTCGGAATCGGGTATATCTATCATAATAGCATCTTTATCTCAGGCTTGGATTTCTATTACAAGTTTTTGAGTAAGTGGAAAGTTTCGGTACCTTAAATACTTGCAGGTCTGCAGTATCTTTAATTTTTATGTCAGACGTTAGTAATGATCAATTACTCAAGAGTAATTGAGAAAGTGTGGAAAATGTGAGTCATAATCGCCGTCCAGGATCAAGTGTCTCTGGCGATAACATTGGTGCAGTTCGTGACCTTATTGAAAGTGACAGGCGGTTCACTATTAATGAAATCGCTTTACAGGTGGGCATTAGCT
>NC_046657.1:4493194-4498780 GCF_010883055.1 Belonocnema kinseyi
CGGGTAAAACGAAACAAAAACTGGAGGATATGCATTGGGAAACCCTTGAGCATCCTCCATACAGCCCAGATTTGTCACCCTGTGACTATCATTTGTTTGCGCTCATGAAAGATGCACTTGGAGGATGGCGATTTGACAACGATCAAGATGATGAGGAATTCGTGCGCAATTGGTTGATGACTCGACCTCAAAGTTTCTACGAGCAAGGAATTAACAAGCTTCCAAACCGCTGGAAAAAATGTGTAGAGCGTAAAGGAGACTATGTAGAAAAATAATCAATAGTATTTTTGTATTGTTTTATAAATAAATATTAAAAAAGTATTCCGGTTAATATTTGATTCACCCTCGTAATAGTCTTAACCACGTCTCAACGTATGTAGACATTATCAAAAATTTTCTTAGAAAATATTATTTCAACAGACATTGTTCAGTTTAAGATTCCGGATCGGATCAAAATAT
This sequence comes from Belonocnema kinseyi, assembly GCF_010883055.1. Classification (NCBI taxonomy): domain Eukaryota; kingdom Metazoa; phylum Arthropoda; class Insecta; order Hymenoptera; family Cynipidae; genus Belonocnema; species Belonocnema kinseyi. The sequence goes on from NC_046657.1 coordinate 4,493,654, forward strand.
CTAAGGTGAATAAACCGCAACCGTATTTGATTATACCTTTTTTGAAGAGCATCCAGAACTTTGCGTAGCTTTAATTTTGAAAATATACATAGAAAAAACTGCTTTGTTAAGAAATAAAATTAGTAATGTGTTTATGACCTACAGAAAGCTCGTTAGAGCTTTAACAACTCAAACTTTGTCGCGATGGGTAAAAGATATTCTAAATTTCTGTGGAATAAAGACAAATATTTACTTCTACTTCCATTGCTAATTTAAAGGGCATTAATGTCGAAATTATACGTCAGACGGCTGCTTGGTCAGAAAGTTCTAAATTGTTTGCGAAGTTTTATAATAGACCTCAATGCGATAAAGCAATGTACGCAAGGGCGATATTGAACCCTTCTCAGTGAGTAGGTTTTTTCACATTGTTCCAAATTTCTTATAAATAATAAAAATTGTAAAATTGCAAATACGTTTTCTTTAAACATCTACTATAACATCTAATCGGTTAAATGAACTTACCTGTAAGTGAAGTTCAATCGGGAATATATGAATCATTTCGTTCGAATAAGACACTCCCTCCCTCACCCATTTTATTTTCAATAATATAATATAACCCGAAGTTTGTTGCAATTTTTATTACTTCAGAATTGATCATGTATCGCCACAGGAGCGACAGGATGTCACCGTATAAAATGAAAGACACGGGCCGCCATTTTGTTCCTTTTTTGAATCTGAATATGCTTTGAAACTGTGATCAGATTTAGCAGAAAGGTATTACTACGTAATAATCTATTCAAACCAGACGACTTATATAATCCCGATTAAATTTCACTTGCAGGTAAGTTCTTTTATTCGGTTAATTTTCAAATAGATTTGTTTCATTTTTTCAACAGGAAAGAGAATAAATATCATACTTATAGCGTTTTTATGCGATTCTTTGATTTTATAAACTTAGTGTTATTTGCTTAAACAAAGTTAATTTACAAATGTATAATATTGTCATTTTTCAGTAAAATGAATTCGTTCTTTTAAATCAACTTCAAGATATTCCGAAGGACTTTAGGATATTTCACGTACTTCCAGATACTTCAGGATAATTCAGCAAAAGTGTACACCAGTACACGATTGACTACCAGCTTGATGAGATAATTCTATTTTTCGCGTTAAAATAATTTCAAAATTAATTATCCAAGTCGTCGTAAGATGGAAAGTAAAGTTATACTGTCAGTACCACCCAACTTCGGTCAATGGAGGAAGATTATGGGGATTATGTGTATTTTTCTCGTTAAAATAATTTTCAAATTAAATAGCCGAATGGTAAGATTAAGAGTAAAGTTATAACGTCAGTCCCATCCAACTTCGGTTAATGGAGGGAGAGTATCGGGACAGAAAAAGAATTTTGAGAGTCATGGTTGGTTTGTGTTGCATACTGAGCAGGGCATCAGACTTATTTCATTTAACAGAAAATACTGATAAACTTATTCAAACTTCTTAGTATAAAATATTTCTGTAGAAGAATAATAATTAACAAGTGAAAAAAGTCTACTACTGAAAGTATTAGAAACTCTGATTGAATAAAAAAAACATTGATTTACAAAACTCTGCGTAAGGAATAAGACTAAAAAAACTTATTTATTGAAAAAAACTTAAGCCTATTTGACGTAAAAAGATTTTTTTTCCTTGAACTGGGTTATAAATTCTAAATATCTTACAAGGCAAAGTTCCAAAAGTATATTATCCATGAGATAACGACTATAGTAATAAAATAATATCGAGCGAAACAATCACTAGCTACACTCCTGATCAAATTCTTCATTCATTCATTAAACATTTTTGTCTTAGGAAGAAAAAAATAGGATTCCTTTTACTCTGGAATAGAAATTTGACATAATCTGAATTTTATCCTAGATAAACGCCAAGCAAGCGCGCACCAGAGGAATTATTTTTCTACCCTACTCAATTTTTTAATTAAAATATAAAATTAATGTATAATATTTTTTAATTGTACCATTTTTACAATTACAAGTTTATTCTTATGAATGGTTTTCACTTAAACATATTATGATTGTTATTTCGAAATAAATGTCATTTAACCATTTCCATTTGAAAGCAGGGAAAATTTAAAAAAAAGTCTAGGTCATGGTATCAGAATGATTTAGTATTTGGAAAAATTATTCTAAGGTGGAAATAAAGGAATAATTATTTTATAGTGCGATTATTTTTTCCTTCTAATTCCTACAATCCTTTTTAGATAGCATGCTTATTCTTAAATATTAAGAGTAAAGACTTCCTTTGGCGTGACCATACTCGTACACGGATGACAGCAAATGCGCATGTGCGAAGTGAGATTATGCCCTCGTAATAGTCCTAGGAGCATTATGAATTCGTAATTACACTTCGCATGTGCGCATTCGCTATCTCCCTCTTGTTGCATGAAAAACTAATTTCAGAACTGAAAAGAGGCTGATAAAACGCGTATATCATGCCTACTTTACTTAAGAATGAAATACATTCTTTCTTTTTATAGAATTAAGTGCGCAGTTTGACTGTCTGCCTAATGGCGAACCTATTTCTGATATTACTAGTTGCAGAGCCTCTTCTTCTATTTCGTCTTCAGATAGACGAAATTCTCCGTAAGGTCCAGGGTCAGGTCTTCTTCTCCTGTCACGCCAACTATCAGCCTTCACTACTACTTTGCATTTTTTACTACTTTGCGTCTTTCTATCAGCCGTCCTGCTAACGGATTTGGATGTCAACTTGGACAACTCAGATTTATCCGGCTTATTTCCCCCGTGAATCAGCACCGGATGTTAAAACTTCGAATATTCTTTTTTTAGGCCAATAATTAATAAATTAATTAATAATTATTCATAATAATAGAAGAGAATAAAACATTTCAGAGTACATTAATGCAGAAGTCTGAGTTTGGTGATGGGAGGAAATATATATTACTAACATACAATGTGAAGGATTTTTTGAATGTCAATTTCACAAAAAACCATAAATTACTGACTTCTAAATTGCAGTGTGAAAAGTCAGCCCATTATTGAACTGATGTAATTACTCCACTTTCACGGTATTAAGAACGCGTTAAAATTGACATTTCTTTGCCTCCGTCGTCAGTTGGAAAATGTATTAGTTGAACTAAAATGATGTGTTTATGTTCAAATTTCAGTTTACGGTCATAGCATAGCGGGCGGCAAATGTTTTATTGTAAACAAACATATTGCAACCGATTTCGCCATGTTAAAAAAGTTATTTTTATTATTATGCGACCTTTCTATCTTGTTTGCCATGAGTTGTATACATTTATAGAATTATGTAACGACTCGACTCACTAAGCTAAGCAAGCCAGGCAGCGGAGACCGCATTACATCTCTGTAGCGTATAACTTACAACGCGTTATTTGTAATCAAAATTAAACTATTTTTCAAAACTAAAGTTGTTCTCATTGCGGAAACGCTTTACAAAAATTGTTCAGTATTAAACACTGCTAGAGGATGCACCAGTAAGTACTATTATTTAGTTGTGCGAATAGAGATGCATCAGTGAACTTATACCTGATCACATTCCTCATAGTTGAATAACCTTTATTTCCAGGTGCAAAAGGACGTAAAATCTGGAAATTTTGAATATGGCGGTGTGAAGGTTAAATTTGAAAAGTGGTGCTCGGTCGTTTACACATACAATTTCAGTTAAATTTCTTTACTTTTTCTCGTTGAACTGAAAAAAATAACTTGCAAACATTAATCTGTATCCGTTACCGTCAATTTGTTAAAAAGGAAATTGGATAAAATTTGTTCTATCTTGTAGCTACATGTGTGTATACGCACACTTGAATAACACATGATGATTCGTAATTGGAATAGTTATGCCCCTTCTCTTTCTTTCTAAGCAGTTCTCTATCTACTCATTATCGATCGGCCAGAAGTTAATTTTAACTACACTTTGAAGGAAGCCAGCCTTTTCCTCAAATTTGCGATAACACTCATTCATACGTTATCCTCTTCTACTTATCTCTCTTTCTAACCGAGATCCATGTCAACCTCTTGACAACATTTACTTCTATGAGAACCAGCTTATGTCAATGCATTCACAAGGCGCATCCATCTGCCATCTTCAAATCGTAAGTTCAACGGAAGTAAATCTAAGTCAAACCCGTTCATGTTTCAACTTTTTTTTTTAATTATCTTCAAAACTCTTTCAGATTTCGTAGTTTCATGCGTATTGTGAAACTCAATTTATTATCATTATTTTTAAAATTTAAGAAAAGATAAATTTATAGAATTTTGCTAAAATGGACGTTTTAGGTACTGAGATGGCCGCGTTGCACGAAGCAATATCTCGTACCGAAATTAATTATAAAAAACTTGGCTTAGACAATCGCAACGAAACTTCTATTAGAGGTTGCTTAAAGTTAGTAGAAGAGAAATGGCAACGTTTAGCAGAGTTTGACTTGAAAGCAAGATTGATGTACTCTGCTGAAAAAAAAATTAAAATCGAGTATTTTTCTAAAAACCAGTTCCAACAAATTGAGGATGCTTTTCTATCTGCTCTTGATTATTTAAATAATATGTTACATCCTTTCATTTCAAATCATACTGATCACGCTAAAATGCCTTCACGAGTAGTCGTCAAGATTATTCAGTATCGAAGCTACCTAAAATAACTTTATCCACCTTTTCTGGGAATTATGTTCAATAGGATGTTCCGTGGTACTCATTATTAACAATGATACATTATCTAATGTTTCTCATTTGCACTATGTCAAAACGTCGTTAATAGGTGACACTGATCATATAATAAAACATGTAACGTTGAGAGATGTTAACTTTTCACCAGCATGGGATCTTTTAAAAAAACGTTTCGATTATAAGCGCGCCTTGATTAATGTACATTTGCAAGCAACGGCGCCAATCCCTATTGTCTCGAATAGTTCAATAGCTGATTTAAATGTATTAAGAGATACCACTAATGAGCCTTAAGAGCCTTAAGGTATGTTAATACGACGGTAGTTCAATAAGTCCTTAGAATAACCAACAAATGGCGCGCGAATCGCTCCAAATCATCTGTTTTCAGTCAGCATCACTCCCGACTAGATATATGGTGCAGTCACAGTCCACATCTTCTGAGTTTACGTGTTTT
>NC_046657.1:4498880-4516216 GCF_010883055.1 Belonocnema kinseyi
GAAGGATTAAAAAAACTTGAAAAGCGATTGACCAAGTGTATAGAGCTCCAAGGAGATTATGTTGAAAAATAAAAAAAAAATTTACCCAAAAAAAATTGTTTTATACTTCATTCTAAGGACTTATTGAACTAACCTCGTAGGCCAGCGGAACACTACGATGACGATATTGTTTTCTGGAGAGTGCGCAAATTAAACATAGCTTCTCAAAAAGAATGGGAGACACATTTGGCTGACGAAACAGATTAACCCACTTTCAAGAAATTCAACAATTTCTTGGATATGCGTATTCGCACGCTTGAAGCAGTTAAGGTGTCGAAATCGGGATCTTCGGATAAAGGAAAATCAAATAAATCTCGATATGTACAAAGATATACAACCTCTTCTACATCTAAATGCTTACTGTGCAAAGAAAACGATTCACTTTTTAGGTGCGAAGAATTCAGAGCCTTGTCTACTGATAAAAGAGGAGAAATTATCTTTCAAAAGCATGCCTGCGTTAAGTTTTAGTCTCCCGGTCATAGCACTCATCAGTGTGCTAGTAAATATACTTGTGCAAAATGTCACCGTAGGCACAACGCTCTTATACACTTATACAATATGAAATCGACAACTGACTCGGTTGCTCTTACGAGTCCTCCGGAATCCTCTGTCGAGTTAGTTCCAGAAAATAGATTAAATTACTGGCAAATTGTATAACGCATATAGTACTTATTAAACACGATGCTATCCCTCCGTCTAAATGGAAGTTAGGTCGAATTATTAAAACCTATGTGGCCAAGGATGGCTTGATTCGAATAGTTCGAATAAAGACGGCCACTTGAGAGTACGACCGACCTATACCTAAAGTTTGTCCTTTGCCTCTGTCGTCAGTGGGAGATTCCGAGTGGTTAGTTACCCTGGCAGACCGAAGGAACCGAATGGAGTCTTCAGAAAGTACCCGTGAAGACCCCATTGGGTCCTCATTCGGTTCCTATTTGAAAAACTCAATAAAATCAAGAGTAACGGAGTAATTTCAATACTTTTTTTTGCAGCGGTATAAAGTTAAAAATATATATAAGAGCTATAACACCTGTTGACTGCTACTTACAGATGATGCGTTTGAAGTGTAGTAATCAACAGGCATTATACGTCTTATATTTTTTTTAAACATTTTACCGTTCCAAAAAAAACTATTGAGGCAAATGTTTTACTGTAATTAAACACATTGCAACCGATTTCGCCCTGTTAAAAAAGTTATTTTTATGAATATGCGATCTTCGTATTTTCTTGTGCTGTCTTTAAAACCACAAAGTGGGCGGTAATATTAAGAACGCGTTAAAATTGACATTTCTATCTTGTTTGCTATGAGCTTTATATATTGATAGAATTATGTAACGAATTGACTCAATGAGGTCAGTAAGCAAGAGACCGATTATTGAATTAAATCTTTGTAGCGTGTAACTTACAAAGCGTTACTTGCAATTAAAATTAAACTATTTTTCAAAACTAAAGTTGTTCCCATTGACGTAACGCTTTACCAAAACTGTTCAGTATTAAACACTGCTATATCATGCACCAATAAACACTATTATTCAGTTGTTCAAATTGAGTTGCATTAGGGAACTTATACCTCATCACATTTCCCATAGTTTAATAACCTTTATTTCTAGAAATAATTAAGACAAACGAACACACGACCCTTACTTTTTTCTTTGACAGCCAAGGAGTAATAAGAGGTGTAATCATCCAAAAATTTCAGCAGTTTCACAAATTTGTTTGTGAGCAATGATTTACCTTTACAAGTCACAAAATGACTAGTTAAGTTGACTTTTTGCTTTACATCAAAGTTACACCAATTATTATAACCACTGATATTCCAATAACAAACACTAAAACTCGACCTATGATCACGCATCCTTGTATTTTGTGAGACAACTGCATAATTTATAGAGCCCGCGTCTTGAAAACAATTCCTTCTTTTTCTTAAATATTATTTCCACCAGAGTCATTGTTCTTAAATCATCTAAGCTGTAAATAAAATTACTGACTTGCAGGCGACCACCACTTATGCATGTTTCTAGCTCTGCGTTTTTTAGTTTCGTTGCTTCTTGGCTAAGAGCTTTGCGGATTTTGGCAGAGTCCGGGTCCAAATCGTGCGCGATAAAAATATTAGTTTCTCTAGGTTTCGAATGATTTTGAAGAATAGCGTACTTTATCAAACCTAAACTGAGTCACAGTCAATCAGGTGTTATGTTTCTAGAGTTGAACTCATGAAGGTGGCGAACTCTATTTGTCAACTTCCGATTGAGTGTTATATCCATTTTGGTTCTGAGTAGATTTTTTACTTTCTTGTGTAACGCAGGTAGTGCTTCCGTTGGTGCATCATACATGCCAAAAAGTATAAGGTTGTTTATTCTTATAAGGCTATTCAGCTGTTGGCCCTGATTTGCAATTTTTATCTAAAGCTCGGCATTCTCCTCTTCTACCTCGTCAACTTAAGCTTTGCACCTCTGCCAACTTGCTGAGGTGCTTTCTAGGATATTTTATTCTACGAAATGCATTTCAATTTTCAGTTTTTCTTCTAGGCTTGACATCAAGCTCTACATCTGCTCGTAGGTCGCTTTGTTAAGGTACGGGTGCGAAAAATTTATTATCTGAGCATACTAGTAGCCATGAAAAACACAACAACCTTAGAAGCACTTCAACCGTGGATTAAATTTGTCCCATATAAATATCCGCCCCAATTTAAGATTCAAAACATTAACCCATCAGCTGCTGGCGGTACCGTATGGCAACACGCATTTGATATCTTTAAAATTAGTTAAATTAATTTAGTTTTCATTATTTATTTTAACTATTAGTTATTTAATTAATTAGTTAAAGTAGTAAATGAGCTGATTAGTTTAAGTGACTTATGGAAATAGAGCTGAAACATCGAAAGGAGTTGAAAATCCAAGACGAACCAAAATTCCGCAGCTGATGGGTTCAATAATGAAGGTAACATCACGTAATCACAGCACTGGAAAAAATTTTTACTACCTGTTAAACACTATATGCTTGGAACAAGACGGAGGAACAACAAACACGTCCTTACAGCTTAGCTGCTTACACGGGACCCGTTGAACCAAAATAATGAGTATATGCAATTTTAAATCAATTGAAGGAAAGTACTTTTCAGAATTCCACCCAGAAAAAGTTGCGCTGAAAATAGGGATAAGAGAAAAGGATTTGAGATGATTTGAAGTAAACCTAACCACGCAAACAACTGGTGATCATTGTTCTCATAAACGAGAAAGGATACAAACGCGGATTTAGGAGTCAATGAAATATGAGAGGCTTTATATAATACATTTTGGTTTGTTTTCAGTCACGAAGTATATTATAGTTTAGTTTTGCATTTTTTCTTTCAAATGATACATTGTGCGGACGACTGTGGTTTACACGTTTCTTAATAGATCTACTCGATAAAATGCTGTGATTGGATGTCGGAAGCCTGCTGGAGTTTCCTCGATTTCAGTTGGAGTCAAGACGGTAACCATGCCACTTTCCATGTTTACTTTGATCCTTTTTCTAGCGCGACGATTATATAAACCAGCAAGAACTTTATCACTCGCCAATATTGCAAAGACATCACCATTGATTGTTGACATAACAATTTGTTCTGATGATGGCACAGCCTCATATTTATTAGTACCTAATCTCAATTGGATTCCATTATAAGCAGAAAAAGTATATCTTCGAAGTTCAAATATTTGGTGCAGATTCGCGCGGGGAATAAGTCGAATGAATCTAAGTTGTTCAATTCCCAATCCCATAGGAAGCATTATCGGAGCAGCACGGGCCCTGAATTGAGAATGAAGACTTGCATCAGGAGACCTGGACCTGACACGAAGAGGAGGCTCGGCAGGAGAATGCGAACTATCAGATGAATGATTGCTTCTAGAGAAATTGGATGGAGCTCCGCCGCGAGGAACACCGTGAATAGAGTCGCCATTAGGCAAGCACTCGAACAGTGAACATAACTCTGTAACAAAAAAGAAAATATTACACTTTTTATGTAACGAGAGTATTGTTTGTTCACTTTCTCGTCTGTTTTTCGGAGTAGCAAAGTAGCTCTTTGTTCTTTTTTAAATCCTCTTTTCTAAATCCGGGACAGGAAATAACTTTTTTGTTAAGTAGCATCAAAGCTCACCACAAAATGAAAATTTTGATTATTTGACAGCTAATAACAATTAATAAAAATCTTTTCCCTGAGTTTATGCGCCTTAATATACATTTCTTATTTTAAAAACATTTCACAATTTTGGAATAATAATACTTAGATTTTGAAATTGGCTTGGTATAGTTCCAAAATTGTATAAAACTTTGTTGGATTTTTTTTCTTAAAACATCGTTGTTAAAATATGAAAATATGTTGAAATAATTAAACCTGTATTGACCATGAAAGCCTTTTAAATAAAAAATTTGAAAGAATTTCAAATTCTTCTTTTTTATGTATTCTTTCACCTTTAGTTAAATCATAAAAAAATGGTTTAACTTTTAATTTGAATATTATCAAACATTCTCCAGTTCACAATATATTAGAAAATGTACATACTTTTCTGAAGAATCCTAGGAAAATTTTATTTACATACCTTTAAAATAAAATAAAATAATACTTTTCGTTTTATCCCAGATCTTATAATATAATTTAGGCTTGAATTTAAGAACCCAAAATCTTTTAAAACACGCGACTGAAGCGCGCGATTGATGAAGCTAGTTTAGGTAACTTTGATATACGATCCAATAAATTTCTATATAATAAAAATTAGCGTAAGAAGAATTATAAAAATTCTCATTTCCGCATAGCCTAACAATTTTTTGAAGTATAGAGATATAATTTATCATATTATTATATTCACCAATATAATTAAGGATAACAGCCAATGATAGGGTGAGAGTAGAAAGGACCCTCATTTTTTCTAACTGCTGAAAAACTAATAATTCTATAGAGAATTTTGTTAGAAGAGTAGCTAGTGATTATTTTGCAAGATATTCTTTTATTACTTCAGTCTATCTCGTGGATCATATATACCTTTAGAGCTTGGCCTTGTAAAATATTTATATTTCATAAATTAGAGGAACAAAATCTAGTTACGTCATATAGGCTTAGTTTGTTAAGAGACAGAAATTTTATCTCATAGTTCCCTGAATAAAATTTGAATCTTAACCCAAAAGTTTTAAAACTATTTATACAATGACGTCAGCAGTACGAATGGTTTCATGCATTTTACACTGAAAAAAGAAAAAAAATGTAGTTACCTCTACAATTATACATTTATAAATTATTCGATCCTTTACCAAATCTTTGAGGCTTCAGTTGAAAAAATAATATTACTTTTACTGTTTTGTTTCTTATAGGAACATTTTAATTCATTGACTTCTATTATACGCTGAAAAATAACACTAATATCAGCATAGAACGTGCTGTCATACAATTCTAAATATCGAAAATTTACCTGTTTTTGATAAGCGATAAATCTTCTGGGTTGAAAATAATTATTTTTCTCATTTTATTTATTTTAAATAAGATGACCATAAATGAATTTGCTATGCATTTTTATCTTACTTTAGCATTCTGAAGTAAACTTATCATCGACCAGAATTAGTCCAATTAAACTCATAGAGCAGAAAACATCGTTGCTGCTTTGGGTCTAATTAATAGAATTTTTCATTGAGGCTACTATTTGTGAGTTTAGTCATTAGGACATATGTGATTCCATTTGTCATACGTTGAAAATCATAGATCATGTCAGAGGTCATAGGTCACAGAATAGTAGTATAGCAACTGTGCTTCTGGGACAGGGTTCTGTTCCAAGCTAAGTCACAGTAAACCAGCGACAGGTGAATTTCTGACGGACAATAACAGCTCATGTGAGCACTAAGATGCCAACAATCGGTGAGATATATCCTTCCCTAGCCGACATTAATCGGTTGTGTAGTAGGCGCATACCTACCGACTAATGTTAATGGGGAAATAATGTATTATCATCAGCCTATTCTGTCGGAATCTAGATGATCGTAGGTCAAGAAATTAGGAATCTAACAGAGATTCATATTACAGGTTACTATTTACATTTCTACATTCCTGGCCAAGACTTAAAGGTACTATTTAGGTTACGCATGGGGCTAGGGGAATCGCTAAGTTCTAGAACTTTCCAGAACACTAGGTAGCGTGGAAGTAGCGACCAATAAAATGAGATTCTCAATCCTTACAAGAATCTAAAATCGTTCGTGAGGCGAAGCCCCTGAGTGCAGTCATAAGCGAGTTGGCGTTCGCAAGATATCAGCCCCGCGCTGCATATACTATTTTTCACTAATTAATTTACAAATCTTAGAGTTTCCAAGCCCTTCTATTGCACTATGGTCTGCAATAAGAGGCTTATAAATTCTAGGGTTTGTAAACTAGTATCGTTCCTGCTTGCCCGCATGCGTTTTTTAAAGGTTAAAATGAATTGGAAAGTAATTGGCACTAGATTCGACTATAAACAGTCGATGTTTCTTTCTTGAATATCCCCACGAAATTCTTTAAACATGTACATAATATACGTATGTATACTTTGCTGTGTGTTTCCTGTCCTGAGTTGTTGGATGTGATGGAGGTGGTGGGTGTCGTTAAGGGTATAGTGATGGCCGATGTAGTGGATGTAGCGATAACGGTGGATATAAACCTGCGCCAAAAAGTTCAGAAAAAAGGCTTATAGTCAAATTACATTCTTAATCTACACAAATCTAAAGAACAAGTTAATATTAAATAGAAAAAAGTACCCGTGTAAAGGGTACCTGACATTCTAGAAAAAGTCCATTCCACGAGGGAAGACACCACCACCATAAAATAATCAATAGTAATTACCATCCAAAAAAGAAGAATTTTCATTTTTTATTCTCATTTTTAACACAATAGTAACAAAGAATAAGAAAAAAGTATACCTCAATATTGCAAAAACTCTTTCTCATCCAGTTGAAACTCCCTTCCCTATACTAGAACTCTTAGATTTTGAACAAATTATTGTAGAATGCAAATGTAGACAAATCTCTTGAAACATCTAATGACTTAAAACAAAATATTCCTTCAGGAGATAGTCAACCCATATTTGCAATAAAATACAAACTTCTTTAGGCTCAAAGAGAAGAAATAACTAATAAGGTTAAAGGAAGAATAAAAAGCAGATACTAAAAATATCTCAATCTTCTTACTACAGTACACCTGCGAATAACTGTAGTTTATCGCAAAGTAAATCAACAAACTATAGGAGATTCTTCTTCTCCTTACCATCGGGAATATGGCCAGTGGTTTTTATCAGACAAAAGTGAGTCCCGAAGACTCCTAGGAACCTGTATTTTCAAAATCCTCCGGGCACTATGAGTTTAATCACATGCTTCTCGGTTTAAAGAATACACCCATAACTTTCTACCGTTTAAGGGATCTTCTTCTGCCCAGCATTAAGAAAACCGATTTTTGTTTATTTGGACATGATCCTGCATACAAATACCCTAGAACAGCATGAAGAAAAATTGACGAGCTTAGCAAATAGATTAAGAGAAGAAATTTTGATACTTGTATCATAAAAATGAGAAGAAGCTAGGCCAGATTTAAGAAAATTAGAAGTAATAAACATTTTTTCTATCATAAGAAAACCTACAAAAATAATTGAATTGGTAGTACTTGCAAGATTAAATAAATAATGCGAAGAACCCTTATTACAAAAAACTTATTTCCATAAACAATTCGTTTTAACATAAAAGCTTCCGGGTATGCAGTGGCAGTCACTTTATCCCAATGCAAGATTAGCAAAGATCCGTCAATAGCATAAATTAACATAAATGAAGGGGCGAAAAACTCGTTACGCACTTAACGTAATCCCGGTCTAGATGACTTCTCGGACAATACCAACAATTTGACAAGTTATTGGTGGAAACAGGTACAGCGGTTCGTTTCTTCTCTTTCTTCCTGAGCGGTGCCCAAAAAAGTTGACCCTCATCTCATTTTGCTACGATAGCTCTGGAGAGTAGGGAGGCAAAATCCGTGGGATTTGATGCATGAATTGCATGTCGTATGCTCGGTTTTAGCATTTCTATGAGGACAAGCACCATCACCTCTTTGGTCTCATCAAGTCATAGTATCTGGATGAGAAAACATTTTTTCTGCAGAAAAACTTCTACTGGCTTCTTCTCAGTTCAGCGCTGAGAGTATAGCTGATATTGCAGTTTCCGAATCATTAATGGAAAATTGTATTGCTTGTCGAGAAAGTCTCGGAACTTCGTCCATTCGAAGCTTCAGCCTCTATATATGTCCTACCACTTTTGCGCATCGCCATGTAGAGCCTAGCTTTTATTGGAAGTGTTGGTAGGTTCATTCTTTGAAGTTCATCGTTTACCTCTGTTATACTTTAACATCGGCCGCAATCATGGGACGTGGCGAATGTCGCCCCTGCATGATTATTATTATGTTTTTATTAAACTTTTACTCGGGTAAAACCGGTTATACATCATAGCCACGGACTAAGTCAAGCGACTGTTGACATATGAATGTTATAAGTTTATTCAACTAATTTAATACGATGCTTGAAACCTCCTGCGATGATGTTCCGTAGGTATACAATTACGGGCGGCCACGAGCGTTGGAGTTGACATTATTATTATATTATTAAACTTTTACTGAGGTAAACCCGGTTATACATCATAGCCACGGATTAAGTCAAGTGACTGATGAAATTAAAATGTTATAAGTCAATTCATATGATTTAATACGATGGTTGAAACCTCCTGCGATGATGTTGTAAGAATACAATTACGAGCGGCCACGAGCGTTAAAGTTGACAACATTCTCCTCTGAATTCTTTCTTAGACCTACAATCCTTTCTTATTATTCTCTCTCTTATTATTATGTGTTTTTAATAAATTTTTACTCGGGTAAACCTTGTTATATATCATAGCCACGGACTAAGTCAAGTGACTGATGAGATTAGAATGCTATAAGTTAATTCAAATAATTTAATACGATGGTTGTAACATCCTACTATGATGTTGTAGGTATACAATTACGAGCTACCACGAGCGTTGGAGGTGACAACAGTCACCTCTGGATGCTTTCTTAGAGTTACCATCTGCCACTCCACGCGTTTTTAGTCGCTCGCTTCCTGTTGATCAAGAAAGTTTCTTACAATGAGACAGGTGATTAATAAGACCGCCTTCTGAGCTACTGCCAATACCCTATTGACTCCTAAATGCTCAAGATGTTCAGTGCATCTTGCGTGCACATTGCCTGTAGCCGAAATCACAATGAGATGAATAGATGCATTAATCACATTCCTCCATATGGTCTTTACTTCATAACTTAACTCGCCTTACTTGTGGATCTTGGTTGTATAGGTTGACTGCAAATTTCGATTGAGCGGGCAAGCAATGTCGATGATGTAGACTCTTTCACCTTTCTTTTCTCGCATCACGATTTCAGGTCGATTAGCCCAGATGTAATGATCCGTAAGGATAGTAACATCCCATTATAAGGTGTAATTTTCGCTTTCTCAAACGGGCATTGGAATGCATCTATAGAAGGGCATCCATTCTTTTAAGAGTCCTAGGTTTAGGGCAAGTTATTAATGTATAATGCCCGCTACATCATTATGTCTGTGCGTGTATTCTCTCTGAACCATTACACGACAGCCATCAATAATATGCTCGATGGATTCGTTGGTATCTCCACATAATCGGCACTGGTCAACCACGTCTTGACGCAACACGTGTTTGCGATAATTCCTCGTGCTGACGACCTTGTCCTGTATTGCAGTGACGAATCCTTCCGTCTCTGGATACAGAAAACCTTTTCTTAGCCAAATATTAGATGTCTGACTGTCCACTTCATTTTGATCGAACGTGTTGGGGTGCTTGCCATGGGTGGCTTTCTGCCTCTATTCTATCTTTAATTTCTCAATGGTTTCTGCCCTGATATTTAAGGCCCTATCTGAGGACAAATTTAAGGGTATGTATTCAAGATCAGCTTGACAGGTGGTTCTGTGGAGCGCAACATTTCGTTTGCTGTTAAAATAGTCTCGTATCTGTATAACTTGTGACTCACACAGCTTTCTTTACATTTACAACGCCCTTACCCCCTAAATGTCGTGGTAGAACTACCCTTTGAATCGCTGAATTTCTGTGGTGCATTCGGTGCTTCGTCATTTCTACGCGAAAAATTCTGTTTAACTTTCTAAGGTCGGCGTTTAACCATTTTATGAGCCCGAAGGACTACGTGAGGACAGGGATGGCATACGTGTTGATCGCCCTGATTTTGTTTGCCGAGTTGAGAAAACTCTTCAGAATTAATCTGAGTCTCGTAGTGAATACAGTCATTAGGCTTGTCTTAACTATCGTATGTTGAATACCCTTAGATTCAAGAATACCCAGATATTTATTGTGATTCGCCTGCAGCCATTGCCTCGATATTGTTTTCGAACTCGTTCTCTAACTCTGCAATCCCTAATTCCCCTCTGATTAAATGCACTGTTCTGTATTTATCTAGTCCGAACCTCATGTGGATATCATTGGAAAACTGCTTTGTGACATCGATCTCTTGCTGCAGTTTCTGGCCTGAACTAGCATACAGCTTCCGGTCGTCCATGTAAAGAATATTGATCACTTGATGACCATCCTCTTCATCATGAATGCTGAACCCATGAGACATGCTGTTTAGTGTTTTGCTCAATGGAATCAACGCTAAGCAGAACCAATGTGCGCTGAAGGAGTCTCCTTGAAATATACCCATCGTAAAGCGTATTGATCTAGTTAGCCTTGGTTGTCCATGATCAAAATACATGATTCTTGTACCCCAGAGCCTCATCGCATAGCCTAGAAAGTCAATAACACGTGGGCAGGTTTTGTAAAGTTTTAAGCCTTCAAGCAAATAGTCATACGGCCCGGAAGGAAACGCTTGCTTGTAGTCAATGTATGCCATGTGTAAGTTCCTTTGATGCTTACGAGCTTGAGTCATGGCAACAGCGTCTATAGTGACTAGATCTTTACAGCCTCGTGAGTTTTTAAAACATCCTTTTTGCTCTTCTGTAAAAATTTCATTCGCGTCGCAATGAGAATATAACTTATCTGCAATGATAGCTGTAAAACATTCATAAGTTGTTAGAAGACAGGCTACCGGTCGAAAGTCCGTCGGATTTTGAGCGTCTGGTTTTTTTGGTATCATATAGGTAGTACCTTAGAGCATAACACTTGGCATCAAATCTGAGTGTTCAATGATCTTCTGAAAACAGCTTGCCAACGCAAGATGTACACTCGTCAGGTATTTGTACCAGAAGTTGTGCACCATGTCCGGACCTGGAGCTTTCCAATTACTTGCCCTCTTCAAGACCACTGAAACATCTAAAGCTGTGATGTTTGTCAGATGCATTTATGGGCTATTGCTTGCCCTTGCTGCTTCCAGTTTGAACCACGCCTTGTCCAAATTGCATCTGTTCACTTTTCCCTAAACACCCGACCAGTAGTTAGTCATATCTTACAATTGAGGGACTTCGATGCCTTGGTGGTTACTTGGCTTTACTCTCAGTTCACGATAGAACCTTCTTTCATCTGTCTGAAAGTTTTGGTTTTGTTGCCTTCGTACATTACTTTTCTTGTACCGACGAAGTCTGGCAGTAAGAACATCAAGTCTCTGTCGTTCAGAGTCTGAAATTTCATCCAATATTTCTGGTGTTAATGTCTCGATGTGCCGAGGGTGAATGATTTTAGTAACATGGTTATTTAGCTTTTTAGTTCCATTTTCTTTTTTATATTGAGTTAATCGACCCAAGTTGCACCTTACTTTGCTGACATCCATATCCAATCTAATCTTCCATGGTGGATTCCGATCCCTTGCTGGGACAAAAATTGCATTTGCAGGCCTAATTTTCCGGCCCAACGTTCTAGCGGTTGCCACAGCTGCGCAGTATACCAGAGTTTGCACCTCTAATGCATTTTGTGATACGTTCAAATACGTAGGTAAAACCTTGTTGTCGAGATGTGCTATTAGTGCACGCAGATCATTCGTGATGTTCATTTTGGTGAGAAAATGCCTTAGTGTTGGTTCTACATATCTGAGCTCTAGTAAAGCATGACCAAAATTCCTTTCCAGGTGCTGTAGTTCTTCTGAGAAATCCCCTATCCACATCACCGTTATTAATATCCGGATGTGGTTCTAATAAATCCGGTGCATGATGTTCATTATCCCTAGCACCTATGCCTTCAGCATCAATCAAGTCTTCGTTTCCACATTTTCCAAGGCGAGCTCATCAATAGGAAGCTGTCGTTCCACTTCCATTTTGATAGTAGCTATTACAAAAGCCGAAAGCAGTCTGTTTACAGATATTGAGCGTTTTTGATCTGCCAGATTCTGCTTATTTATTTTTGTGGCTAGCTCTGGGTATTTAAGTAAGAAGAGTCTATGATGTTCTCGCCTTACACTTTGCCGACATTTCTCTGCCAAAAAATAAAGGCGCCTAACATCTCTGTTCATATGGTATGTTCATTTTCGTCGCTTTTTTGGTTGCTGAACCTCTGCTTCTGCCTCTGATTGTATGAGGTCTTCCACCTCTAGAGGATGTGGTGGTGTTGGCTCATTAATAGGTTGAGGAAGAACATCAATTGCTCCTGCTTGACCGTTTGACGCGGCTTTCTCTAACTGATGTTCATTGCCGTCGTTTTTCCACGCCAAATCAACCTGTTGCTTAATCTCCATTGCTCGGTCTTCTGTAACAAGTTGATTAGTCCTGATGTCTTTCACATTAGCGACAAGATCTCTTAGTGCGTCTTTTTCTATATTAGGATACTTTGCAGCAAATTTTGTTTTTAAATTGTATCCTTTTTCCTTGTTTGTTTCAAACTTCGCACTTTCATAATAGAGACGCACAAATTCCTCTTTCATTATGATATCCCAATTAGTGCTCTCCCACGGTATTTTATTATTATATATTATGTGTTTTTATTAAACTTTCACTAGGGTAAATCCGGTTATGCAATATAGTCACGGACTAAGTCAAGTGACTGATGAGATTAGAATGTTATAAGTTGATTCAAATAATTTAATACGATGGTTGCAGCCTCCTGCGATGATGGTGTAGGTATACAATAACGAGCGGCCACGAGCGTTGGAAGTGACAACAGTCACCTTTGGATGCTTTCTTAGAGCTACCATCTGCCATTCTACGGGTTTTTAGTCGCTCGATTCATGATGATCAAGAAAGTTTCTTACAATGCGACAGGTGTCTGATAAAACCGCCTTCTGAGCTGCTGCCAATAACCTACTGACTCCTAAATGTTCAAGATGTTCAGTGCACATTGCGTGAACATTGCCTGTAGCCGAAGCCACAATGGGACGAATAGATACATGATTCACATTCCTCCATATGGTCCTTACTTCATGCGTAAACTCGCTATACTTGTGGATCTTAGTTTTATGGGTTGACTGCAAATTTCGGTTGAGCGGACAAGCAATGTCGATGATGTAGACTCTTCCACCTTTTTTATAAAAATATATTTATTTTCAAATTTACATTTAGTCCATCCATAGAGACCTGAAGTATCTTTCGTAAAATTAGATTCGTATAGATTTTGTAGATTGACAGGATGGCCACATATCAGGGAAGTCAGGGAAATGTCAGGGGAAAAATGTGTCAGGGCAGTGAGGGAAATATCAGGGAAATGTGGTAGCTGTCAGGGAAAAAGAGAAATTGATATATTTTAATAATATTTTCGAGCACTTCCTAATATCATTATAAATGTTTTTCTCAATTTTGACATTCTTTAAAAATAGAACACATTTACTAATTCAAATTTCCCGCGCGGCGTAACTTTGAAAATGCCCGAGATGCAAGAATCGAGTTGTAGAACTGACTTCATGAAGTTTAGCAACAGAAAACGAGAATATTCTTTCAGATTCTCGGAAATGTCTAAGTCTATGAAATCTTGCCAGTTTTGTCGGAGCCGGTGTTTCCCGTCAAAACAAGTGAAGTGAATTGAAATTGTTGGCACGTGAGCCGTGTTATGATTTATATTTAGAACGAATTGTGCTTTATTAGATTAATGATAAGCGGAAAGCTTAAAGATTTATTTCTTATATTTAGACGTTTTGTGCCATTTAGTATTATTTATGTTAATGAAGAAAAAAATAAATACACGATAAAGTTAGGAATCCCTTAACTGAACCGTTGAGAAAAAAATGTGCCCTAGTGAACATTAAAATAATATGACGTTATTTTGGAATAAAGTATGCAAATGCATTCATATTTGGTACATGACTTTCAAAAATTTTAATATTCGTTTCCTCTCCGCTGGGATAGTTTTAGGATAGTACGTCCAACATTGTTTCCAAAATTTATGAAGTTTTGAGTCAGATCAGATAAGGAGAAATATTCTTTTGTATTTTATATTTTTAAAAAATTGTTTTAGATATTTGTTTCCTATTTTGGTTATAGTGAAGAAAATTTACTATTTGTTTGAAAATTGTCTGTTTTAGTTGAAATACACTGATGCGTATGGCCATTAAAAGTTTGAGAATTGAATGAAAAGAAAAAAACCCATGAAATAATTTTATGCACACCATTTTTTTAAATTTCGGTTGCAAGGCCGTCATTTTGTTATTTTTCAATAAACGTTTTTAAATCTACTAACTGCCAGAATGACAAACCTACTGAACTATCAATTTGATTTTTTTGTTTCTAACCATTACAAGTGCCGGAAACACGCGGGCCAGCCACCTACCTTTTTTTGGACCTCCCCTTTGACAGCACTTTGACAGCACTTTGGCAGTTAACTAAATTAAATAATTTTCTTATTCTTCATAATATCATTATTAACGTATAAAAATTTGAAAATGATTTGATGTTATTTACTAATAGAAAAAATCCCGAAAAATATCGTAAAAATTTGGCCGGAGCATAAGACTAAATCCATAAATCTCTTGAAATCTTTTTAATTAAATCTTGAAATATTTTTAATTAACCATTTAAAATCTTTAGAAATTTCTGGACATTCGCTGAAATCGATTGAAATTTCTTTAAATTCTTTAAATTTTTCAAAATCCCTTAAAATGTTTTAAAAATGCTGATTTTTTTTAATTCTTCTTTTTTGAAATCAATTAAAATAACTAAAAATGCCTTGAAATTCCTTAAAATCTTAAAAACCTTCTAATTCTTTTAAATCTTTCCTAATTTCTTAAATTCCTCAAAATCTTTTAAATCATTTGGAAGCGCTTAAATTACTAAAATTTCGTACAATATAGTACATGGTTTGGCACCATAATTCGATGACTTGGTAGTGAAATACGTTAGTAACACTGAATGGTTTGTTGTTTCTTTCGATAAGAGTCTAAATAACTTTTCACGACAGCAACAAATGGAGATTTGTTTGAGATTTGCTGAAAGCTTTCCTTGAATCGCTTAAGCCTCTAATTTTACGAAAGATACTTCAGGTCTCTATGGATGGACCAAATGTTATTTTGAAAATGATCCAGATTATTCTATGTTTATATTCATGATACTCAGGATCTAATATATTGCCTCTTCAATTTTGTTCTGTTCGTTGGTTAAACAATTCCCCTGTTGCCAAAAGATCAAGAGTTGCTTCACAACTTAAGCCAGTTGAAAACAGGCATTAAAAGTGAAAACTGTCATGCAGGGATAAAGAGTTACAGTTATGGTGTTGTAAAAGAGGCTTTAATAGATAATCTTATACCCTGTAAATCGGCGTTTTTTATCTTTATTGCTAAAGAAATTGAACCGTTTCTGACAAGATTTCAAAGCGACGCCCATATGGCTCCATTCTTTTATACGGAACTGAACTCTATATTAGTGAATTTTTTAAGCATGATTTTAAAGAAAGAAATAATGATCAAAGAGACGTCTTTGTTCAAAATAGATTTAAAGGGTGGTAAAAATCTTATTCTTGCTGAGGAATTTCCTTTGAGCTTTTCAGTAAAAGCTGAGCTACGTAAAGTGAAAGTCACTGCTAAAGAAATTTTTCAATTTAAGACAGACTGCGTGAAAATTGTGAAACAAATTTATCTTAAATTAATTGAAAAATCTCCTTTAAAGTATAAATTGTGCAAAGGCATAACATTTTGTGATCCATCTTTGTTAGCTGATCAGAAAAATACATGTGTATTTCGTTTAGAAAAGGCTTTGGAAATATTTCAGGAGAATCAATGGCTGTCAGTGAATCAATGTGATTTAGTTTTAAAGGAATTTAAGAATTTATGTTCTAAACCTGATGTGATATTATTCTGTAAGGTTTATGAGAAGATGAATGAGCGGTTGGACCACTTTTGGAGAAATCTAATTGTAGCACACAAGGGGTCAAATGTACTCTGAGACTTTTTAAAGAAATTTTTTATACTAAGTCAAGGCAACGCATCTGTGGAGCGAGGATTTTCTATAAATAAAGAAATCATTGTCGAGAATCAAAGAAATGAGTCTCTTGTTGCCCAGAGACAAGTTTATGATGGACTTCAAGTTTTAGGTGGTTTACTTAAAATGTAAGAGGCACACAAATCAATGATCCTGAAGATCCACAATTCAAGAACTCTATATGAAGCGTCTTCGCACAAAAAAGCGGAGAGACTGTTTGAAGAAATTGAATGACTGTTTCTTTGTATGAATAAAGTTCCATTCTTCGTTTTTCATTTGTAGTTATTTACTTATTGATAGTTTGGAGATATGTCCTCGACTTAATTAAACTATACTAATATGCAAATCGCATTTCAAAGACTTTTTCCATTTTTGGGCGGGGCACATTATTGAAACCTCAACCGCTTTTATAATAATTTTATGTTGACAGGAAAATTTGCCCACATGTTAGGGAAATGTCCGGAAAATTAAACAATTCAATCTTGTGGCCACCCTGATTGATCTATAATTCTCGCGTTAGTTGATAAGTAACACGTTCGTTCCACAACACTGTTCCGAACCAGGATGCTAATTAATCTCTTTAAAAATCACCTCAAGGAAGAGTCTTACAAAGTCGTCATGTGAGGTTCCCCACTCGGGCCCATTAGTATCTAAGGTCTTTTGCTTCAGGCGTCATTCACTCAACTGAAACTCTTTATTAACTATTTGCCGCCATACACTTGTGTTGCTGTGGCTTCTTGTGTCTCATATAATTAGGGTCTCATTTACACATTCTAGCTATTCTTCTCGGGGTATGCCTCTTGGTACGCTGCCATTTACATTACCTTGATGTACGAGGGTGGATTGATAAGTTTCCGGCCTGACCAAGAAAAACAACGTTTTTAAGAATTTTTTTTTCATTTCTCAACATAATCTCCTCCAAGGCTGATACAT
>NC_046657.1:4516316-4528146 GCF_010883055.1 Belonocnema kinseyi
GCTATCTAAGGATGGTACTATAGAACGCCACCTCAAGGTAGGCCTAGTGGCGCCATCTCTTGGTCAGGCCGGAAACTTATCAATCCACCCTCGTATTTGTTTCTTTAGTCGTTTATCTTCCATTCTCCCAACCTGTCTAAACCATTTTAACCGATTACGATTCCATATGTCAACTAGTGTTTCTTCTGCGCCACATTCCTTGAGAATTATTTCGTTACTCACTTTGTTCATCAGAGTTTTCCCCCATGTTATGCGCAGGAATTTGATGTAAACCGCGTTCTTTTTTCTTCTTATTGATAGGTCCATTTCTCGCTACCGTATAGCATAGTCGATTCAAATATAGAATTATGTATTGCTTATTTAGCCTGATTTGATATATTTTTATATTTGATAATTGTCTAAAGTAAGACGAGGGTAAGAAGGTAGTGCACCTATCTAACTCCTCATCTATTTTTCCGTCCCTGGTAAAGAAGCTACTAAGATATACGTACTAATCAAATTCTTCTATTCTCTCATCATTTGATACAATGTTTCCTATTATATTTCCTCTTCTGTTATTTTCATTACCCTATGTGTAAGGATGATTTAAACGTTCGTAATATAACCTCAAAGCAAAATTGTTCGGGCAGACAATTGCAGACCAGCGTCTTATTTTTACGGATTTTGAGACTTCAAACTCAGTTTTCAGGTCCCATCAGTATATTAATAAAAAGCACAAACGAAGTATGAGGGCCGTCTTTATGCACAACATAAACGCATATGCATCGATCCCAACAATTCGTTAAAATTAAATACCTTAACCCTGAACGAGGTGATATGTTTGTGCGCGGTGCATCTTCGCATATGCAACAAGCGTTGCAGATTTTTTATGCAAATAAGAAATTAAGGTTCATGCCAAAAGAGCCATGGATTTCCTGTCGGAAGGAGCAAAATAAGAAGAAGATCTTCCACAAGGGACGTCTGGAATGTGGTCGCTATTAGGTAAATACTCGAATAGTGAACCTAATTCTGAAAGTAGAAACAGTGGATGTAACACGACTGTATGATTTCCTCATTTTCTCGGCTGTGTGTTTGGAGTAGCAGAATGTGGTGTTCTTGAAAGGAAGGTACTTTACACGTATATAGGATCAAAAAGTTATATTATTCTGAGGAAAGTCCAAAAACTGTAGCGCCGGATAGCTCAAAGTGTAAAAAGTTAAAGTTACAAGTCTGGCGACATAGAGTGCGATAGAAGGATAAAATTAAAGGAAATAAGAGCTGGCAACCTTGTGAAGTCTGTCTTGCTAGAAATATGACGCCTACTTTATTCCCCTGTGTGAACCTGAGCGTGTAGAGTTGCTGAAACGATTAAAGAGAAAAGCGTATTATTCAGCTGCTACTAATAAAACTCTAGTGAGCAAAGGCATCTGCTTACTATTTAATATGATTTCCTATGAACCATTAGAGGCTACGTCTCGTTTACCCAGGGACAAAGCTATTTTATGAAGAATTCAGAGTGGCTTGGCATCCCGAAAGAAACAAGATTATTTATTTACTGGCTTCAGACTAGCAGAAAATAAATTTGCTTTTTAAACAGTACTCAAGCAAGCCCTCTTATACAGTACAAGCCCTTTCAAGGTAGCGTGAAAAAGTTGTTCAAGGATGATTATCGTGGAATAAATGCCAATGTGGGGAAAAAAAGGAATGAAACATATGATTTTAGCAACATAGTGCAATATTCGTCGAAATGGAATACACCGTGGACAACATGTATAGTCTACACCCCTTTGAACCTCGCTGCTCTTAGAAATCTCTGCATTCCAGATGTAAGAGTGAAAATTTGTGACTTTTACCCAATGATTATGACATCGAGTGGACTTCTCTTATCATGCTCCACGAGAAAGTAACAACTATGCCTCAAGATGCAATACATGGTGCTTGTGCAATCTATGTCAAAGTACTTGGAAAGCAAAAAGGGTTTGGGAAGTGTGTATTGAATGTAACCTCTCGAATCTTTGAGCCTATCTTCATCATTTGACTTAGGTGAAATAGAAAAAAGTATACATTTTCTGAAAGTATTTACCTAAAATTATTTTGAAACTGCATAAATCCATGTATTATGACTCGCCGATTACGAAAATGATAGTTAAAATACCTATCACTTTGAAGGTCAAACCCCCTGAAAAAAGTGCATTTTTTCCCGTCACGAAATATTGGGAAACAGAAGTTATGTGACCTACATCATTTCTGTGACTGTTCACAAGAATGCCTTCCTGGGAAGTAAAAAGTACGCTACCTACATTACTTCTGTTACAAGTGATTGAATGTGCCATGCCGCCCCCTACGAGGCATTGGAAAGGGGAATGTATGTAACCTATACCACTTCTGTATCCAACTAAAAACGTTCCTTACCACTTCCCGCGAAATGCTAAAAAGAGGAAGATCTCTGATCTACATTCTTTCTGTAGCCATGAAAAGGGGTGCCTTCCCGCTGTCCAAAAGTCGAAACACTGTCTCATTTTTCTCTAAAAATAATGGATTTACTTAAAAAATTGGTGAAACATAAAAGACGTATTTTTTTGAGTCATAGGTTTTATGTAAGATTTATCCCTATAAAGCTAATACTTATCGAAATAAAGTAAAAAAATGAAAAATTAAGAGGTTTTCGGAGTTGTGACCTTGAAAAGAAAATTTGCGGATATTTTGACTATTATTTTTGTAATCAGCGAGTCAAAATATAAGAGTACATGCAATTTTCAATTAATCGAAGATAAGTACTTTTTGGAAATGCACCCAGAAAAGAGAAAGAATAAAGAGGCGGGTTTATACGTTAATAAAATACAAAATCCTCTACACAATGGATTCACTATTGTGTAGAGGAATGCGGGTTACACGTGACTTGCTAACTCTATTGGATAAAACCGCATCAGTGGGCGTTGCAAGCCTACTGGAGTTTTCTCGACTTGAATTGGGATCAAAACGGTAACCATGACACTTTCCATATTTAATTTGATCGCTAGAATTCCATTATAAGCAGAAAAAGTGTATCTTCGAAGTTAGAATATTTGGTGCTGATTTGCGCGGGAAATAAGTCAAATAAATCGAAGATGTTCCAGACCCAATCCCATAGAAAGCATTGTAGGAGCAGCACCGGCCCCTTGCCTTGCATCAGGAGAGATGGACCTGACATGAGGAGGAGGCTCAGAAGAAGAATGAGACCTATCATGTGAATTATTTCTTTTAGAAAAAATAGACGGGGCTCTGCCGTGACAAACGCCAGGAATAGGCTCGCCATTAGGGAAGCACTCGAACTGTGTACTTAAATCTGTAACAAAAGAGAGAAAATTGAATTTGTTTATGTAACACAAGTATGGTTTTCTCGCTTTCTCTTCTGTGTTTCGAAGCAGCAATGTAGCTCTTTGTGATTTTGTAAATCCTCTAGATTTTTCTACCTCTTTTACACATTCGTGTACAAGTACCTCGTTCCCTAAAATTTTATAATATTTTTTTTCAACCTTCTCCTCTTCGCTTTTCTTTTACAACACCGTACCTTGACCGTCAACCCAGACACTGTAAACGTAAGTAAGCAGTGACGCGTAAATCATTCGACATTGATTTTTTTTGCTTGGAAGGTGCGGCACTGGCTCAATATATATTTTTTCCGACTGATTTAAGAAAGAAAGAAAGAAAAATTGTCGAATATCCGGGGTTTTGCTAGATCATCGGAACAATAATATTTTTTTTAAATGAAACCTTTTATTGAGGAAATTATTATTTCCACACAAAAACATTAGTTTCGCTAAAAAATAAAAGACATGTTAGTGACGGTTGCCGAACGTCTACCAGTTCGCGCGCGTTTACTCTCATCAAGCACCGCCGGTTCAGTGGTGAAGACACTTGCGGAATCGTAATTTAATTTTTTTTGTATATTTTTGGGTGATAATCGTCACAGATAATATCTGAAAACGCACTAATTTAATAAATAAACCAATGCATGATTGTATGTAAATTTGCACATTTACCCAGGTTGAAATTATGACTGGGTTATAAATTATACATTTTTTCAAGTTATCCAGCAATAAATTTCAAAACTATCAAATTTCGAAATGAAGCATTGATAATTTTTCAAAAATTACTAAACTGGCGAATATTGACTTTTCTCCATCCAATATAAATTTATCAAGTTATCCAGAAATTAATTTCAAAACTGTCGAATTTCGAAATAAGGCCCTCTGCAAGTTTATGTATAAATTCCAAGCTTATCAAGTTGCCCAAAAAATATTCGGGATAAAGCAGAATTTTCCACATTGACAATTATTCCAAAATTACAAAACTGCCGAATATTGATTTTTCTTTGTAAATGATAAATTTATCACGTTATGTAAAAATAAACTCAAAAATGATCAAATTTCAAAATTAGGACCTTTGCAAATTGATTTAGAAATCGCAAGTTTATCAAGTCTTCCGACCATAAATTTCGACATTACACAATTTTACAAATTTATAATTTTTAAATATAAATTGCAAATCTATTAGTTTGTTCATTTTTTTCTCAAGTTGCCAAAATTATCTCATATACAATTTTGAAATGTAAAGTGTGTTGAGTGCTTACATTTCTTTTTAAATTGTTAGTTTATGAATGCTTTTTCATGTAAGTGAAATATGACTCAAATTACGATGCTGATCACAACGGTATCTGACACGTACATGATATTTATATCCCAGTAATATTTTTGAAAACATAATTGAATCGCCGGGGAAGACGTAAAAATTATTATTCGACACATTTACTACAGTACAAAAAAAAGTTAACAAAAAGATTTGAACCCACGGCAGCGTGGTCGCCAGCAAGGCTCTTTACCATTGAACCGGGGTTGCTTGATAAATGTGTACGCACACGAACTAGTAGACATTCGGCAGCCGGCGCTAACGTGATTTACAAACGCTCATAGTTCATACAAGAGACCCAAAAAATCTGAAACATTTGTCTAGTTATTTTTGATGTACTATGTACTATCGACATTAAAATGATTACAACGACAGTACAATTCAGACATAGGACATGTAGGTTTATTCCTTTTTTCTTCATTTCGCGAAGTATTTCAAAAAATTTAGGGTCCCCATCATCAAGAAGTAGCCCTTCAAAAATGTTATTGTGTTCGAGAATTCTTATATAATGTTGAAAGTTAGCAAAATGGCGTACATTTTTCGAAAAAACTAAAAAGTCAATTTTCTCAAAAAGGCCACCCATGATTTTTTAATTTTTAATTTTTGTGTAGTTTTGTCAAAATAAAAACAATTAAATGCACTTTGAGATCATAAATATTAGATTCTTAACAATATAAATTGGAGAATTGATACTTCCGCTTTCCACGCATAGGCTTTTCGAATGCCAGTAATTCCTGGAACATTTTCCCACTCTTTTTCCTTTCCTTCTCAAAAACTGGCAACTTCCTCTTGTGAAAGCAGTATTAAATTAATGATGCTAATATACATTTTGACTTTTCGGAAAAAGGATTCGCCATGATCCGGATTATATGTGTGACTTTTTTAAGTTCTGATTTTTTTCTCGAAACAGGTTAAATATTTTACTAATACTTAGCGTTATAGATTTTTAATTTTTTGAATTCTTTCATGATTTCCCTTAACTGAAATTACATCGCTATTATTTGGGTTTGTCTCGTACAATCTACGTGATCACTTAACTAATATTCTAATGCTAATTGCACCTCTACATCCCTTAGAGGATATCCATTGTATAGGTCAAGAGTGTAATATATTTCATTTTGAATAGAAAATTTCCTGGAATAATTTATCATATATTTAGTTACTTCAGAACACGTTAAATGTAAATCTTGTTTTGTATATTCTCTTGGCACCAGCATCAGAAGACGGGTCTTTTCTTGTGCAAATGAACCGTTTTCAAAGCTTTCATTATTAGTGACTCCCAAATTTTTCAAATTTTCTTTGTGGATTTTAAAAGAGTTAAGTTCTCCCTGAAAGCTCCTGCAAAGGAATGAAAATTACGTTAATTGGTTTCCAAGATACGAATTTTTGCTATTGAAAAAACGTGCATTTTTACATAATTCACCTGAATACTTGTGTAGCCCAAAATTTGTGAAAAAATTGTTTTGACCAAAAACAAAAATTACATGTCACATGTTTTGTCTGGGAAAACGATATATTTCAGCCTCAAACAATTCCGTGACATCGCCAGGGTTAGACTGCCCAATTTCATATTGACGTGGTATCGAAACCATATCACAGATTCATTTTCTAGTATTGGACTTACAATCTATACGTAGATTGTTCTTAACGTTTTTATTTTTTGGAAGTCCCTAGAGACTCGAAGAATAAAGCCTAATATTTTGGTCACTTTCATAAGAGTATTTACAAGTTGTTAAACAAAAGTAAGTCTGCTGTCAAAGTTAACTCCTAGGTCGCTAATTCTTGTGGTGCTTTGAAGGAGAGACTTATTAATTATATATTGATGATCTATGGGGTTTACTTTTCGGGTGAATGAGATAACGCAACTTTTGCCGATATTTAGAGAAATACCATTTTGTAGACACAACTTACAAGTTTTATTCAAACCAAGCTGCAAAAGCATAGAGTTTTCAGTGAAATTCACTTTCAGAATATTTTGTGATCATCAGCATACAGAAGAATATTTACGAATTTTACTACTTGGATGATGTTGTTAATAAAAATGATGAATAAAACTAGTCCTAAATGGGAGCCCTGTGGGACACCAGAGTTTGGGCAAAAACTTTCAGCTCAAAATTTCCAATTCTCACATACTGAGACCTCTCTTTAAAGTAACGACTAAGCCATAGAAGTACTATTCCAGTGACACCGTATGCTTTTAGTTTGGACAATAACAGATTATGATTGACTCGATCGAATGCCTTTACAAGATCTGTATAGATTGCATCCAATTGACTGCCGGAATCCGTACATTGTGTTATATATTCTCTATAAACTGTGAGATTTGCTCGTTAGCATGTATTTTACTAAGGATTTACTATTTTTATCATTAAGAAAGCCCTAGAATGTCCCTAAATTGTCCTCTATTTCGTTTTTTAGTTTGTTTAAATATTTAGAACGCAAAGATTCGTCGCATTTATTGCACCTGTGCTAAAATTAGCTGAATACCTCATAGTTAGCTAGTGTTTTATTTTATTTCATATATTTTGTGACCTTTCTTTTGCGACCAGAATAATTGTTTTTATTCTAAATTGAACCATCAAGGGTTTGTTGATATAAACATTTTTTTAATGCAACATGTTTGCTTAATTACAAAATTAAGATGGTAGTAAAATTGTTGTACCAGTATTTCGATGTGCTCATTTTTCGTTCAGAGGACCAGTTTACATCTGCGAGGTATTTTTTAATTTCTTGATAGTCTGCGTTCTGAAAATCAAGGATAAAAAAGACATCTGATGTTGAGAGGAAAAACTTAGTAACCTAATGATTATTTTAAGGGGTGGGTGATGTGAGTTACAGCGAACTACGGCATCTATTTCAACTTGCATATTTAATTCTTCGAGATTCCGGGTAAATTATAATCGCCTACTATCAAAAGTTTTGTGAGAGGATATTGAATAGCTACGCTATTGACTGTGGTCACATGATTTAGGTAGACATCTAGTGAGGCGGCGGGAGGAATGTGCACATAGCTTATTATATAATCGGTGTGAAATATCAAAATCCCCAAAAAAATCTGCTCTACCGAGCTTTCAGAGTCAGACACCTAATCACAACATAATGTATTACTTACTGCGATTAAAACTCCGCCTCCTTTACCGCATGTACTAATATTTAGCGATCTATCTTTTCAAAAAATATCGTATTTGTTCAGACTTAGTTCAGCATCGCTTATTGCTGGATGTAACCAAGTTTCCGTTAATATATTAATATCCCAAGATGCTGAGGAAACTGATGTCGCATTTTATATATCTCTTATTTTAGTACGTAAGCCTCTTGCATTTTGATAAAAGACCGAGATTTCTGTTGATGAAGATGACGTAGGTGTACCTGCTGGGAATTCCTACAGTTTTTTTAAGATTTGATTTTAATTATTCTTGGAGTGCCATTAAAGAATCTGATAGTTTTATTGGTTTATCCTTTATCATGCTAATCTTGTAATTCAATTCTCCATTTTTTTAGAAAACCTTTTGCATTAAGCTCTGATCAGCGTGAAAATAATTAGGACTCTCATATCTTGATTTTAGGCGCAAGAGCTTGATGGAAGAATTATGTCTTTAAAGACGACTTTGATTGACCGACACCTTACGTCAAATTAATTGCCCCCCCCCCCCCTGTACATATCCCGAAGATTTAAATTATGCTCAGAAATGCTGGATTCTGCAGTAGCAGCGATCTTAAGTGGAAACTTTTTAAACCATGTATAAAATATTATAAAGATTTATTAAATTTTTGTATAAATTTTCATTTCAGGAAAAAGTAGCAAAATAAACTCGCGATTTGCTATAATTATGGTAACTGCAATCATAGAACAAAATATATCGTATCAATATATAGCTTCATCACTGCAAACGATATTTAAAACAAATTAGTACACGTGGCTTTTTCACATGAGAAACTTCTTTGGTTTTACTCTAATTGAGAAAATTTTCATTAAGATCAGAATTGTTAAACCTAATTCATAGCTCATAGGTGGATAATCTCTTCATCACGCCCCTTACTTCATACAAATTTCAAAATCCAGAGCCGGCTGTCCTGTGAGGCCGGCTTCCTTTTATGAGGGTTAAATACAGTCCAACTTCTCAATAGTGCCGCTTTCAATAGTGCCGTTATTCCTAATCCGGGCTCAGACTCTATCCCCACTCCTGTGTTTCGTCTTCTCGAGCGATGTTCGGATAAGGTTTTGTAAATAATTCCGATCGAAGGTTATACGAATTTACACTTTTAATCCTGAAAGACGCATTATTGCTAGCGCTACACTATTGAGAAAGGGCTTCCAAAAGTCGCGCGCGTTTGACAGCACTAGTTTTATGGTCTTTAAAATAATTCGGTCCCTTTAATGTCTGGTAACTCGTGGCCTAACTGAAATTGTTTCCCGCTCTAAGGTAGATTTAAAGGGCGAATCTTAAGTTATAAATCACAATATAATAGGCGAACGCCTTGCGGACTTTACCTAAAAAACTATTAGTCAATAAAATTGGGTCGTACAAGGAACATTTGCTACGCTGCGAATTTTCTTTGCATTTCCATTGAAGAAAACATAGCTAAGGTGGCCAAACTTATTTTATCAGCTTTAGCTGAAGGTGTGGTAATACGTGAAACGTGTATAAAGTGATTTCAGAGATTTGACGATGATGATTTTACAATTGGAATATAAAAAAGCAGATAGTGTTTCCAATGATGGACGTCAGACGACATTGTCTTCACTAACTATTGTTGAGGTTAAGTCCACAGGGTGGCCACTTATTATTCGTATATTGTGTTTTAGAGTTTAAGTTTCGTCCTTTAATACTTCCTTAATACGGAAGAAAATTATAGTTTGACCCACAGTTACAAGAATTCTAAATAGAAGCACCGAATTAATTTGTAGACCTAATAACTATTATTTATCGATGCTTTATTCTTGGGTTTAATTTTAGGCTGCTGCTTCAATGCAAGCGCTGTCGATAATAGATAATTTGCTACTCAGCAATGTTTTACTACCGAACGGGTTTGCTCTATTATAGATGAATACAGTAATAGAGAATATGCTTCCCAACGATACTTTTCTTCTTTAGTGGGTACCGAGCTGATGCATTATAAGGTTACGAAAATAGAATTTATAATACACAACGATAATTGGTGTTAAGAAGCGGGTTTCGGAATTCCAGGATTATGAGAATATAGAATCTGCTACCTAGTGGAGGATCAGCTGGTGGTAATGGTGAATGTTGTGGAGTTGGTGGATGTGATGCAGGTGGTGGTGGTGGTGGTGAAAGTTGTTATGTGATATGAAGTGGATGTGTTAGACTTTCACAAAAAAGACATGTATTCAGATTATATTCGTAAATAAAATAATTCTAAAGAACAAGTTAATTATTAAATTCAGTGAATTTCGTAAACTCAAGAAAAGCCTCCTTTGAAAATTCTTTGGGAAAATATTGTATAAGGGCACAATACTTCACGAACGCTGGAACCGTCTTGCTCTACAAAGAATTAGCCGTGACAAGGGTACCTAACGTCCTAGAAAAAGTTTTATTCTTAGAAGGAAGACTTCTACAACATAAAAAAGTATAACTATCGCATCCCGAGCAACGACAAATTAAATATTCAGCTAAGCCAAGCATTTCTCTATTGCTATCCCTTATTTTCTTTTATAATTTCTCCAAATTTCGTCACCAAAGCCTTTTCTTTTTTTTTTGAAGTAAGGAATTTGTAGTATATGCAGAATATTAAAGACAATTTATCAAAGCATTCTGAAACAGCGCAGATCCTCTAAAAACTTATTTTAAAAAGTTTGAGAAATTAAATTGACAGAAACGCCAGAAAAAGCATTTGATACCTACGAGAAAGCAATTTTGGCAACTGTATTTTCCGTAACCCATTTCCGAGCTCATTTATATGTAAGAAATTTTTCCTTACTGACTTGCAAATCTTATAAATAATTTTTAAAAATCCTTAAGAGTTAATAAATCAAGAGATAAAGAGTGTTGCATAAATTGTGAAAATAAAATTAAACCTATCGTTGTATAGTAAAGATATCTAAGTTTTAGGAAGGATGAGAAAAAATCAATACAATATAACGATGAGGATAAATTATTATTCTGGCTATGAGCATCTATTCAGCGATTTTGAAGAAAGCAATCAAAATCTAGATGTAAGAATATTGAAGATAATGAGTTCAATAATTAAAATTTTTCAATACATCTTCTAAATCTAAACATGGCCTGTTTTTTAATTAATAAATATATGTGTTATATTTAAATTCCTTTCATACATTTAAAAATCCAAATTTCTTTCGAAAACAAGTTGAATTTTTCCTAATATTTTGTAAAATCCCATAGAATAACATTTTATTGAAATATCCTATCTTCTTCTTTGTCCTATATAAGATCTACAAAAATCGTTTTCAATTTTATTTTAAGAAACTTAGAATGATTATATTTATACAACTTTGAAAACAAACTTATAACATTTATTTGCTTTTTCTCAGATCTCAGAATTCAATTTCACCTTGAATTTAAGTGTTCAAAACTTTCTGACAAATAAAAAGGCAGTTACAATTTTTAATTATAACTAAAAATCATTTCCTTTTTTGTTCCGCCTTCTACATTTAACCCTTGCTTACCACACTTCGCTGGAATAACACGCTTACATGGGTCGAAAGGACCTAAGTGACAAAAAACATTAAAAAAAAAATGAATGAATATTTTTACTTAAAAATTTTGCTATAACTTCTCAACAACTAACTTTAAAAGATCGCGTAGATCGAATAACCAAAAATTACATTTAAATATACTTTGAAAAATGTTGACGTCAAGAAAGTATACAAAATGACTATAGTCATTAATAAATTCATAAATTTTTTCATTTTCGATATTAAGGATTAAAAATTTAGATAAGTTTTCTGCTGATGTACGACTACAGGAAAAACAATATTAGTTCAGTGGATCGTTTAAAAAGTGGAGAAATACTCACATGCGAAAAAATCGAATCAAAATTTAGCAATCATTAGAGAGAAAAGATAAAAAATCGGGCTTACGCATTAATGAAATATAAAAGCCTTGATGTACAGTCTGTCAAGTTAAAGCGTGGGTGGCTTTACTCGCAGTCGGTAAGGTGTATCGACATGATTTTGGTGTCAAAATATTAAGAAGAGCTCCCT
>NC_046657.1:4528246-4536159 GCF_010883055.1 Belonocnema kinseyi
GAAAGAGGGAGCTCTTCTTAATATTTTGACACCAAAATCATGTCGGTACACCTTACCGACTGCGAGTAAAGCCACCCACGCTTTAACTTGACAGACTGTAATACATCGACTCTTTATTCTTTTTTCTCACTATGAGTTATGTACTTTATCATTTTATAGCGGCTTTGGATCACAAAAAATATTATATTTCAGACTTTGATTTTTCATGAAAGGGATTAATTCTGTAAAAGATTCCGATTTACACCTGGTTTTCCAGTTCTACTCGAAAATACCGTACAATTGAGCGTTGTCTTCCTACTGGAATTTCTTTCACTTCACTTTGGGTCAATGCGGTAACCCTGTTGTTTACCATGTTAATTTTTATCCGTATTCTAGCACTGGCTTTATATATGCCAGAAAGAACGTCATGGCTCTTTAATATTGCAAAGACATCACCATCAAATGCTGATAGAACAATCTGTTCTGAGGTTGGCATAGGGTCAAAACGGTTCTTTCCTATTCTCATTTCAATTTGCTTATCAGCAGGAAAAGTGAATCTTCGAAGTTCGAATATCCGTTGCGGATTCAAAATAGATATAAGCCGAATAAATCTGAGTTGTTTTAGGTCACATTCATATCCAGCAGGTGAAGGAAGTCTCATAGGTGCATTATGACTGACAGGTGGAGCCATGGAACTGACCGGGGATGATCTGGATCTAAACCTGACAGGAGGAGGAAACCTATCATCTGAATTATTCCTGTTAGAAGAAGATGAAGCACCCCCGAGGGAAACACCAGGAATAGGATCGCCATTAGGTAAGCAGTCGAACTCTGAACTTAATTCTGTAACAAGAAAGAGAAATTATATTTTTTTAATGTAACATTTGTATTGTTTCCTGATTTTCTTTTGTGTTTTTCAGAGCAGCAAACTAGTTGATCGAAAACAAAAATTATGCACACAAAAAAAAATCTGCCCAGTGGACACAAAATTTGGCGATGTCTTTACGGCATCGTTACAAAATCTTTACGTCAGACATCGTCAGATCATACGACATGTTTACGATATCATAAAGACGACTTAACGAAATGGACATAGGAAGTCGTAAAGTTGTCATAAAGATATCGTAACGATGTCGTAAAGTCGTCGCCAACTTTTGTGCTCATTGGGTGGGTCATTTTATTTTTTGGGAGCAATTTCGGATTCAAAAGTTATTTTCTATGTAGAGCAAAGAGCCGAGGACATTTTTTCTTTATCGAAACGGATAAGTACAAACCATCTCAAAATTGCCTTCCCGGTAACAAGCGTTGAATTTAGAAAAATTAAGAATCTGTATTCGTATGAATACGCAATTTAACCTATTTTTCTTTATTAAATCTTTTTATAGCTTATAAATTCGCAAAATATTCAAATTTATGTTTATTGATATTTTGATAATTTATTTAAACGTCTTAAAAAATGCAACAAAGAAATCTATGCAAATGTGTGAATTTAAATATTTTTAACTTTAGAGAGGCAAAGTTTAATTGGTGAGAATTAAAATTTCAGAATTTACATTCCGTATGCAGGAATTAAAACAACTTCTTACACATATTTTGTGAACTTATTAGAAGCACTTAAATAAAATCAAAATATGACCACTTTTGAGGAATAAAAAATATATCTGTGAGGTGCGTTACCGGTACCATTAGAAGGAATTAAATAAATTGAAAACACGTTCTCTTTGGGAGAATACAACACTGTGTGGCGGTTGCTATGAAAATAGAAGTTAACAAGTTTAGGAGGTATCTTATTCTGGCATTTTCGGCAAATGAAAAAATCGCGCATTCAAAATAAGAGAATAATCTTCACTTTTGCGCTGAAATCTGAAAAAATTTAATTTGCATATAGTTCAACAATATTTGTTTAATATAAATATATTCTTTGTTGTATTATATTTACCAATAGATTTAAAGAGAACAGCCAGTGGTAGGACGAGATTAGAAAGGAACTTCATTTTGTTAATAAAAAAAACTGATGAATATATTACTGAAAAACTGTGTTAACAGTGGAAAAAATCATTATTTTAATCCTTAATTAGAATGTGATGTTTATGTGTGTGTGTGTTCTGAGACGTTTATATTACCTTATTTAGGCCTAGGAACAAAATTTTAGTATCTCAAAGCGCTTCGACAAAAATCTGAATCTTTACTGGAAATTTTCTAAACAATGTACAAAATATTGCAAACATTTTTTTTAATTTTGTAATAAACTATTATTTCAAGCAAAAAATGCTAGTGTTAATGTCTAGCTTTATAAATGCAAACAATTTTCATAATTAAAATTATAACTGTGTTTCTTTCGCATGTAAATTTTGGTTGGTTTTACTCTAATTGACAAAATCTGTCATCAAGTTTAGAATTTTTCTCCTTATTCATAGATCATAGATATTATGGAATATGTCATAGGTGATACTACACAGGGCACAGGTCTTATTTTCTAAGCGCTCTTAAAGTTTCTATTTTCAAATTAAAACTAATTAATTTTCACAAAGAATTCTTTTGTTTTAATAAATAAAATTTATCATTTACACTGATTTTTTTATTGAATTACTACAAATAAATAAGTAGTCATGGCCGAGAACTAAACGAGGAAAATTTTAATTGTTATCAATAATTGTTATAAAGAAATACACTTACATAGAATTTCTAAACATAGAAACTTTTCTTCCATGGCATTATTTAATTTAATTTAAAGGATCATAGCTTAATGTAAGACAAGTACATTCAACAGGAAAAGATATTATAATAAATATTTTCAACACGAGAGCCGTTGTACACATGGGAATTCAATAATTATTATTTGGACCACCCTAATATACAGACAACCCAGCTCTGGTTTTTAACAAATAAAGCCATTTTGCAAATTCTGTTGATATCTTTCCTGAAGTGCCTAATAGGATTTAAAATAAAAACAATTTTAAACTGTATCGGAAAAATGGTAACATTTTAAATTAATAAGACAAGTATTTGTGTGCGAAATTTGTAATTAAAAATTTTCTAATGGTTTGGTACGAATTAAAAAAATAATAAATACAAAGGACCCCGTAGCAAATGTACATGAAATCGCTTTCGGTCAATTTTGATTAAACTTCGTAAAATTGTAGTTCTCAATATTTTGGTCAAAAGTGTAATGGGCACAAAGTTTGAAAATGGACAGTTTTCGAGTTACAGAGGGTTAAACATCCCACCCTTTTGAGAAACTTTACCAAATATCTCGAAAACTGCAGCTCCTCGAAAAAAATGTTCCCTATGTAAGTTATTGGGTTCTAATGGGGAAACGCAAAGAAAGTCATGGCCTTAAGACACAGATCATTTTCCAAGGTCATTCAATGTGAACTTGTCATTTATTGCTAATATTCAGCCAATAAAGCAGTCTGAGATTTTCTGATGATTTTGAATCTATATAAAGTGACTTATGCCTGCAATCTAATTTTAAGTTACGCAGAATAATTATGAAAGTAAATTGAAGTATATTTCGCATTTTTATGAATAAAGAATGTAAATAAAGGCGAAATTCACGCAATTTATGAAAGTTTGAGACAAATTTTTTTCGAAAATTTATTTCAATTGTTTTGCCAGTAATATTCCTTGAATAGTCAACAATGTAATTTTTGGTTAACGCACCGCCATCTAGCGCTAATCAAAAAATATGTTTCCAGTGAAGCGTACGAATTTTCGATATGATATTCTGAATCTGCGATTTAGAATATAGGTTCCCATTTTAAATTTCAAGGTGACCCTCCCTCTCCCTCTTACTGCCAGAAGGTGGGGCGCGAGGTAAATTTTATCGGATTCGCTTTTCCTCTCGAAAATAACAAGTTTTGATTACTGACATTGGAGACAGATAACCTGAAAATAATTATCTTGTTTTGAACGGTTCGCCACACAATATTATAACCTTTTTTAGTGAATTTAATAAAGTCTATTAATTGACGATACCCCTTATCAGTGAATTTTATAAAGTCTATAAAATTACATCATTTCTTGTATGTATAAAATGTACAATTGAAGGATTTACTCTTTTGTGAATATCGCAGTTATAAAATTATAAAAAATGTTTTCATAATTTTAAAAATAATATATAAATTTATGTGAAAGTAACATTCTTATATAATTACGCTTCATAATAGTCTTTAATAATTACATCACGCACATTATTTCTTACTTCTAAAAATATTTGCTGCACATTTAGAAACTTTAATCTGTGTTATTAAAGTTGACTACACTGCCAAGTATTCTTTAATATTTTGCACGTAGTAAATTATTATAATAAATTTAAACATTATCCTTCTGATTGATATATCCTAACTCTACATAAGATTTTTGTAAAGTTTCTTAAACAAATTTTCTCTGTGTGGTACATGGGTTTGGCTCGGGCAATTTCATCTGAAGTCGGTTTAAAAAGTTTAATTCTATACTTAGCTAATTCCAACTGGATTATAGTTGGTTTACTAAAATTCCTAAACATCACTGTTTAAAATTTTTTTCAATTGTCTAATAAGATCTCGCAGATTATATACAATTCTGTTTTATGTAGATCTAATGTTTTGTACAATCTTTTGATATAAGAAAAATTCTTAAAAATTCGAAATTTTGTTGAATGACGAAAACTTAAAAAGTTTTTGTTTACCATTTTTGCGAGTCATTGGGCTATTGAGAATCTAAGATAGCAGGTTAAATTGTGTTTCCGACAAATAAATTTTGTTTAAGCAAGAATTTGGGAAAGTAGCATTGAGGGAAAATCCTACTTTGCAAAAAGCTGAAAAATTCTTTTAAAAATATAGATATACTATTATAATACTATATTCACCAATAGAATTGAGGATAACTGTCAATGATAAGATGGGAGTAGAACGAATCCACAATTTTTTTAATTGATAAAGAGCTGATTAATGTAACATTTGAGAATTGGGTTGACACTAGAAATGATGACTAGTCTGCTCCTTAATTAAATCATACAAAGTAATACGTATTTATTTAGACTGTAGTCATTCTTATCTCATAAATTATATATTCCTACAGCTTATCTGTGGAACATATTTATATTTTGTAAATCGTGTCAAGGAGAAATATTTTATCACAATAGACAGGTCCTAGTTTGTAAAAAATAAAGCAGCATTTCAAATATCGCTTTCAAAGGAATCTTAATCTTATCAATGGAAAGAAAAAACCGAGTTTTCAGCAATGATCAGAACGCACCTGTTATAAATGAGCATAAGAAGTCTAGAGATTTTCCTGGACATAAAGGCGTCTTTTGAAACATTGAACAAAGGCGAGAAGTAAATGGATTTTAAATACTTGGAATACACCTTGCAAACCAATGGAGATCATAGAACTCATAAAAGCAAAAGAGTAAAAAAGCAAAAATGGGCATTAATGAAATGTAACATCCATGATATAATGCATTGACTTTTTATTCTTATTTCTAACTTGGATTACTTTGAATCACAAAGAATATTATTTTTTAGTTTCGAATTTTTTATTTAAATCGATTAACTTTGTGGAAGATTGCGGCTCACACGCTGTGTACCAGCTCTACTCGGAAAAAAAGATCGATTGAGAGTCGGCCACGAACTGGAGTTTCATTGATTTTATATATAGTCCATGCGGAAACCGTACCGCTGTCAATGTTTTCTTTTCATCCGCCTTCTAGCGCGACGATTATATATTTCTGCAAAAAAGCTACAACTCTACACTATGGCAAAAACATCACCATCAAATGTTGATATAACATTCTGTTCAGAGGTTGGCATGGTCTCACAGCGATTATTTCCTGTTCTCACGCCTTTATTGTTATGAGCAGGAAAAGTGTATTTTCGAAGTTCGAATATCCTATGACGATTAAAGCTGGAAATAAGCAGAATAAGTGTAAGTTGCTCAAATTTAAATCCCATAGGAAGTAGCATGGGAGGAGCTTTTTCTGTGGAATTAGGATGAATCCTTGCATTAGGAGACCTTGACCTGACAAGAAGATGAGGCGCGGGAGAATTAGGGCACCTGTCCAGTGAATCATTTCTTTCCGAATAATTTAATGCAGATCCATCTTAAAGAATACCAGAAATAGGCTAGTTATTAGGTACGTACTCAAAGTGTGACCTTCATTTTCTAAAAAAAAGAGAAAATTACATCTTTTATGCAACACGAGTATAGTTTCCTCGTTCTCTCGCCTTTGTTCCGGAGCATCAAAGTAGGTTTTTATTCTTCTGTAAATCCTCTAAATTTTTCTACCCCTATCAACGATTCTTTTCAAAGCATCTTGTACCTTAAAATTTCCTAATATTCTTTTTCATTCCTCCTCTCTCCGCTTTCCCTTCTATTTTTTTCCGTACCTTGGCCCTAAACCCAGACATTCCAAAAGTAAAGAGGCAGCATCGCCCGAATCATTTCTGTTAGATTTGAATGGATAACGTTACTTGATATATCTATCGCGCGGGCGTGCGAATTTCGAGCTGTTTAACACTTCGCTTCTCATCCCCCACCTAAAAAACTAATTTATTGCTGAGGAAATAGGTTAACAGTGGAAAAAATTATTATTTTACTCCTTTTGAATTAAAATTAAATATATATTGTGACGGCGTATCTAAGAACCCCACAGAGAAAGATTAAAAAACATTAATATTTAGTTTCCAAAACATCACGAGAGAAATAAGTACATAGTGGTGAATCAAATTAATTCATTTCCAAATGCTAACCTCTGGAATTCTTTGCCAGATAGTTAATATTTTTTGGCTTAATTTGACCATAATGCCCTGTTTCATGTTTTGCTTAGTTTAATTTAAATTGGGTTTTGTTTCAATATTGATTTATCTCAGTTAAAACTGTCTCTATTTGGTTCAAAATGTATCGCTGGAGCAATGAGTTCAAAGTAGAGAATCAAAATTTATTTATTCCAAATGCTAACCTCGGGAATTCTTTACTGTATATTGAATATTTTGTCTATAAAACTTTGTTTTATCTTCTGCTGACTTCGAAATAAAAAAAGTGGACCACCACCCACCACAATTAAGCTGCCAGATTCAACATCACACGGGGCACTGAACCATGAACCAATTAGAGGAGGTTTCCCAGCACATGCGCAGTTGCTGAGATTGCTACTCGCACAAGAGTGGCGAGAAACACAGGATAATGCAGCCGTGGAGAATCTGCGCGTTGACTAAAGTCAGCACACCACTGTGAACATTAGCGCATAGTGCACAACCAGTGCCGAGTTGCGAAACTTAGATTATGAGTTAGGGTCATTTGCGTTACTTGGCAGTTATCTCACTTCCTTGAGGCTCCTCTCATTCTACAAATGCTTAGTTTCAGTCTGCTGATGCAATTGCGTTCCGACACTCATATGACACGATCTAAGGAGTTTCCAGGTAGGCCCTTTTGGTTATCTGTTCTCTTAAAATAGTAATATGTCGCGTTCAACGTATTGTGTGATAGTGGTGGGCACGCGCCGTTGAAGCTTGTTAATTCCTCACCTGAGTCAAGGTCACCTAGCGTGAAACAGTTGTTGATCGTAGAAAATCGTAATTTTTAAAATGTATGCGTGATTG
Organism: Belonocnema kinseyi; assembly: GCF_010883055.1. NCBI lineage: Eukaryota > Metazoa > Arthropoda > Insecta > Hymenoptera > Cynipidae > Belonocnema > Belonocnema kinseyi. Next base: position 4,535,806 of record NC_046657.1, read on the forward strand.
GATTAGCATGGACCCCAACTCATGCGGTATTCTTGATTAAAATTTGAGATAGCTTGTCGTGTGTTTGAGTAATCGCCTGAACCGTTACGGTTAGTTTTGCTGGGAAAACATGGCGTCATACGGGCCATCATAAGTGTGTTGGGTGGCGAAAAATCCCGCTTATCGTAACTATGTCAAGTGAGGGTTCTAATTATATTTTATTTATCATTAAAGTATGCTATTTTATTGTGTCTCTACCTTCCCTCTCATTTGTCATCACTTCTTTACTTCGCACTCTATCGGTACATAATATTTTAGACATCGCTCTGATTTTAGAAAGGGGCCATCCACGTGGACAATTTTTCACCACTTTTT
>NC_046657.1:4536259-4541056 GCF_010883055.1 Belonocnema kinseyi
CCCCCCCCCCCCTCACCCGGTCCCCCTCGCATACAAGCGTGGAATATTGCCATACTTTCTCCCCCCTAAACTGTCCACGTTGTATATGGGTGGCCCCAAATGAATTTTTCTGCTAAAAAAAAGCCAAATTAAAACTGAAAACACATAGAGATAGGAAAAAGAATACCCCTTATTCACCAAAATTTTATGAATGAATAACGATGAATATTTTTGATTTTCCTATAATTTTTAATTTATAAATTATGAACAAAAACATTAGTTACGAATAATAATGGAAAAGTCTACCTTAGTATTTCAAATACTCTATCGGATCGAATTCAAATTCCAGCTTCTATAGTAGAACTTTTAGATTTCGACCAAATTAAAATAAGGGAATATTGCATGGAAACTTCACATTAAAAAAAAAACTGAAAATTTAGAATCTCGACCAGTTAAAGATGCATTTCTCTGATTTGACACTGACCATGAGCAATAAGATGAATAACATCAAAATTGAAAAGTTAACGTTCAATGTGAATCAGACGAATTTCTTGCGACAATTAGGATACTTGATCACAATATTCCTACAGGCAATTGTCGACCCACATTTGTCTCGCAATACATACTTTTTCAGGTTCAAACAGAAGACATAACTGGATAGGTTAATGGAAAAATAAAAACAAAATAGTAAAACTATCTCAATTCCCTTACCACAATTCATCTTCGGATGATTTAAGCTTATCGAAAATTATAGGAACAAACTGCGGGTGATTGTTATCCTCTCCCTAATATAACGGGTTTCTTTGATCAGTTAGGAGAAGCTAAATGTTTAATATTTTAGTCTTGGCGTGCGGTTTTGAACTAATAAAAATAAGTCAGGAAGTTTTACACAAAACTGTCTTTTCAACATCCTACGGATAAAAAAGTTTAAAACTTGAGCTAGATAAGTTTAAAACACTACGTCTAAAAATAGTTGATCTTGGGCAGATGATTTGTAAAGATCGAGTCAGGCTAGATCCAAGAAAACTAGATGGGGTAAAAATATCCCAATCAATAAAAAATGCAAAGAAGTAAAAGGATTTGTAGGATTTACTTACTGTTATAGAAGATTAATCAAACCCTTGTAAAACAACGCAACCTTACTAAATAACATATTGATAAAAGATGGAGAATGCAAATCGACATAAACTTAACGAGAAACATTTGACGCACTACACAAAAATTTTGCAAAGAACCCACATTTCAAAGGCATGTGTTGAATAAAGGTTTCGTTTTAACATCCAGAGCCATTTGTGCAGGCTTTGCAGTGATCGGCATTTTATCCCAAGGCAAGATTGGCAACGATGTGCCAATTGCTTACGCATCACGATGTTTGAGCGTTAAAGAACGAAAATTCGATACCTACGAGGAAGAAACTTTAGAAAATGTATTTTCCGTAACCCATTTCCGTGTAACCCGTTTCGCGTCCGTTCTGTTCTGTCTGGTTGAAGGTATCTGAAATGAGTCGCGTTTGGGGGCAAAAATCATTGAAAATGATTTTTTATTTTGACAAATAAATTTTAAGTGAGCATTTGAAAACATTTTAAAAATTAAAAAAAAAATAATCCGATAGATTTTATGGAAATTTTTTATTTTGCAGTTTTTTTAATTTTAAGGAAAAATCTAATTGACAAAATATATCAATTATCAAACCAAAAGTTTACTTTTTAACAAATTAAATTATTTTTCTATAAAATAATTGGTGTTTTAAGTAATGCAATGTACAGGATAAAGTTTCAAACAAAAATTGAATAGTTCAATTTCCAGATAAAAACTATTAATTTTTAATCAATCCTAGAATAGTTACATTTTCAGATAAAAACAAATTTTTTAATAGAAAAAATGAATTTTCAATAAAGTTGTTAAATTCTCAACCAATAACATGAATTTTCGACCAAGAAAATTAATGATCTACAAAAAAAGACAAATTTCAAACAAAATACATGAATTTTCAAAAAAATTATTTAATTTTAAACTAAAAAAAAACGAATTATCTACAAAAAGTTCATTATTTTCAGCGAAAAATATGAGTTTTCAATCAAAGAGTTAAACTTTCAATTAAATAGTTAAATTTTTAACCATAATTATAAAACCTTGTTGAAAAAATAGTATTTTTTTTAACAAAGTAATTCAACTCTTAGTGAAATAATCGACTTTTAAGCCCAACAAGATGTACAGTTCATATTTCAACCAAACAATTGCATTTTTGACCAAAAATGATACATTTTCAAACAAAAAGATTAAATTTCTACCAAGCAAGGTCAATTTCCAACAAAATTTATAAACTTTCAACAAAATTATTTAATTTTAAAGTCAAAACGAGTATCATCTAGAAAAAGCTGAATTTTTAACCCAAAAATATGATTTTTCAATCAAAATTGTAATTGTCGACCAAATAGTTTAACTTTCTATCAAATTGTAGACTTTTAACGCTCAAAGATTCAATTTTAACAAAAAAGTAAAATTTTTAACAAAAAATTTAATTTGAAGGCAAATAGTTGAATTTTCAAATATAATTATGAATCCTTAATAAGAAAACATTATTTTTTTTTACCAAGTATCAAAAGTTCAACTACTTTGTTCAAGGTTATTTATTTTTTTATTCGAAGGTTCATCTCTTTCGTTGAAAATTTAACTATTCTGATGAAAATATGTTTTATGTGTTGTTGAAAATACATGTTTGAAACTTACAATTAATCTATACCATTTATGACAACAATTTTTGTTATTCTTTTTAAATACTGTACAATTCTCAAAAAGCTTTTGTTTTTTAATCTGCAAAAGTCCAAATCGTGTTTAAAATTATTTGAAATAATTGCAAGTTTTAAATTAATTCTGTATCTTTTTTTAAATTAAAATTGTAGGGTTTAAACTTAAAATTTAGCTCATTACAAATTTAACAATTCAAGGCTTTCTGTTTTCAAGGCTGTATAGTTTTTAACAGTTGTTTGTAATGGATTCTTTTAAATGAACGGTCAAATATTGCTGATAATTAACGAAATTTTCTTTTTTTAGTTAAAAAATGTGAAATTTAATGGGTTAAAGATAGAAATTTCTTAAACTGAAATAATGTTTGAAGTCATAATCGAAAACAAATAAATTAATTTTCTAACAAATAATTGGTGTTTTAACTAATACAGTTTACAGGGTAAAGTTTAACCAACAATGGAATAGTTCATTTTCCAGATAAAAGTTGTGATAAAAAATTGAATTGAAGAGGAAAAAAACGACTTTTCAACAAAATCGTTAAATTCTCAAGAAAAAGGTGTATTTTTGACCAAGAAGATTAATGTTCTATAAAAATAAGATTTTCAAACTTAACCAATATATATGATTAATTTTGAATCAACCCTATAATAGTTACATTTTCAGATAAAGATAATTAATTTTTACCGGAAAAAATTTATTTTCAATAAAATTGTTGAATTTTCAGCCAATCCGATGAATTTTCGACCAATAAAATAAATGATCTACAAAAAAAGACAAAATTTACACAAAATACATGAATTTTCAACGAAATTATTTAATTTTACAGTCAAAAAGACGAATTATTTACAAAAAGTTGAATTTCTTAAGCGAAAAATATGAGTTTTCAATCAAAGAGTTAAACTTTCAATCAAATAGTTAAATTTTCAACCATAATTATAAAACCCTGTTAAAAAAACGTATTTTTTTTATAAAGTAGTTCAACTCTTAATGAAATAATTGACTTTTAAACCCAAGAAGATCTACAGTTCATATTTTAACCAAACAATTGCATTTTTGACCAAATATGAAACATTTTCAACCAAACAGATTAAATTTCTACTAAAAAAGGTTAATTTGATTTTAATAAATTTTTTAATTTTAAAGTCAAAAAGAGTATTCTGGACAAAAAGCTGAATTTTTAACCTAATTTAAAAGCAAATAGTTCAATTTTCAACTATAATTATGAATGTTTAATAAGAAAAAATTAATTTTTTTTCTAAGTAGTTCAACTTTAAGTAAATAATCGAATTTCCCACCCAAAAATTATGATTTTAATTTTTAACAATATAGTTGCATTTACAACAAAACGACTTTGCAACAAAAAAATATTCGCAGTTGATAATTTAACCGAAAAATGTAATTTTTAATCAAAAAGTATAAATTTTCCATAAATCAATTTAATTTCTACAGGCCTTTTTTTACAAAATAGTTACATTTTTAACAAAATAATTAATTTTTCAATCAAATAATTGATTTTTTATCCAAACGAGATGAATTCCAAAATCACCAACTTCTTTAATTTCTTTCAAATTCGAATCAAGATTTAAAGAAGACTATTAAAATATAACATCATTATAATTTGATAATCAATAATATATAAATATATATATAATAGTATTATTATTTATATACTTTATATTTTATACTTGAAGTAACGTAACCTCAAAATACACGCATATAAACAGGCGCGCGAAATATTAAAATCATGAGAATCGCCAGCCCAGCATCGAAATGTGAAAATATTAAAATCCCAATCTCTTCATATTATTTCAAAGCAGATAGAGATATAAAGAGAACCGTCGAAGTGGAACGACCGGCAATCGTGCACCTTCGAGTTTTCAAATTCAGAAGAGGATAAATGGGTTGCGCGCGCAACGCAGGCGTTTATATCGTCTCCTTCCATATTCACACGGACATAGACGTGTCATAGCTGTGATATACTGAGATCACGCATATGACATGTCACGTCACTGGGGTAGACACAGCACGTATTATACTCTTACAGCGCGCGCATTTTAACGTAGTAAATCA
>NC_046657.1:4541156-4558288 GCF_010883055.1 Belonocnema kinseyi
TTTTTATTATTTGGTCTTACGCTGTATTTTAAAGAGTAAAATCCAGTTCAAAATTCAAATTAGTTCGGTCTACGCGCCGTGACCCCTAGCGGGGATATTACATAGCATTGGACCACGTCTCGTTTCAGATCTGGGATCACGGGAACGTGTTCGGGAGGTGGATATGGGAGCACCCATTGCTCCACCGCTCGAGCGGGCTGCCAGAGGAGGTACTCATCAAGAGACGCGCGTGCTTTTATATCGTCCCAGCTCGGTGCGTGTGTAACAATTTTAGCAGAGTTATTTAAAAAAATTCCAAAGGACTTTAGAAATCTTTAAAAGGTGTGAAGGGGTTTGAAAAGATTTTGAAGGTTTCAAAATATTTGAGAGTATTTAAAAACGTTCCAAAGAATTTTGAATTGATCACAGTAATTTAATATGAGATTTTGAAGGATTTGAAATATTTCAGGGTATTTTCTAAATTTCAAGGAATTTTCAAGAGCAAAAAAAATCAAGAGATTTCAACAGATTTTTAAGGATTTTGAATATTTGTGGATTATTAAAAATATTTCACTGAATTTTTAATTCACTTTTAAAAATTAAAGGAATTTCAAAGAATTTTAGTAATTATATGAAGGTTGTTTAAAAAAATTCCAAATTACCTTAAAAATCTTTAAAAGATGTAAAGATTTTTCAAATGATTTTGAAGATTTCGAAATATTTGAGAGTATTTTAAAAGGTTTTAAGGAATTTTTTAATTTATTATAGTAGTTTACTGTGAGATTTTAAAGGATTTGATACATCTTATTACATTTTACTAGATTCTAAGGGATTTTTAATTGATTTCAATTATTTAGTATGTGATTTTAAAGGATTTAAAATATTCTAAGGTATTTTCAAAATTTGCAAGGAATTTTCAAGAGCTTTGCAAAATTTTAAGAGATTTTGAAGGATTTTAAATATTTTAAGATGTTTTAAAACATTTTAAGGAATTTTCAATTAATTTCAATAAGATATAAGACTTTATGTAAATAGTTGTAAATAATTGTATATATAGAAAGGATAAGATTGTAAAAAATATATAGATGTAAACGGAAAGATTGTAAGGAATGGAAGTCATGTAAACCCTTAGGGGACACATTATGAATAAAGAAGACAATTAATTTCAATAATTTAAAGCACTTTCAAAGAATTTCAACTATTTTTTTCGATTTTTCTGGTTGAAAGTGGAACTGCTTTGTTAAAAATTTAGTTTTTTTTTTTGGTTGACAATTTATCAAATTAATTGAAAAATTTTTTTTCTGAAAATTTAACTATTTTACAGAATTCTTTTTGTTTTGTTTTGGTTTAAAAATTAATTTCTTTTAGCTACAAGAAAATTAATCATCTTATTCAAAATTTTTTCAGAAAACTAATTGTTTTAGTTAAAAGTTTAACTATTTCTATTAAAAGTTAGTCAACTATTGATTAAAATTAATGGTATATTTTATAATTCTAATATTAACATTAATAATATATATAGCAGTTATAATATTCATATTATATAAACCTGAAAAACATAACCTCAAAATCGATTCATGCATGAAATGAAGAATCACACGAAACATTAAATTCGCCAATTTCTTCCATTTGTTTCAAATGGGGATTGAGATATAAATAGAAGACCACCGAAGTCTTCCGAAGCCTTCCGATCGACCGCACGCGACACTGGTCGGGAAGACACAGTGTAATAAGCAAATATTTTTATTCATAATTGTTTACAACAAAATATTGATATAACGAATGTTGAGTACTTTTTGACTACTTTTGTGGCAAAAAAGTACTTATCATTGATTAAAAATGTGATATATATTTTTTATCGATAAATAAATCGTAAATATAATGCTGTGACCATTTTTTGGCATTAAGAATAATTAACTAATTGATTACTTGAAAGTAATTACATATCAAACGTAATTATATACTAAGAAAACATTAATTAATAAAAAAAGAAATTACATAAACTGATCATATCTAAAAGTTCTTTATATAAATTCATAAAATTGTTTAATTCATCAAATTTAAGTGATTAAGAAATAAATAGTGAATAAATAATTGCAATACAAAGTAACACATTCAATAATTTACTTGAAATTTTTTATACTATTAAATTACATTTCAGATGTTATTACTTTCAAGTAATCAATTACTTAATTATTTTCAATGTCAAAAAATGGTTAAAGAAAATGTTATACAGTTTGCAGAAAACACTGCGAATTACAAGCTCCTTGAAGGTAAGTACGGAATTAAATGCAAAAAAGTATTCAATAGCATGTATTTGTCACAAAAATTACAAAAAACTATTTGTTTATTAAAAAAAATATCTATCACATTTTTAATCAATGATAAGTACTTTTTTGCCACAAAAGTAGTCAAAAACTACTCAACAGCGGTTATAATAATATTTTGTTAAAAACCATTATGAAAAAAATATTTGCTTATGGATAAAAAACATATTACACATTTTTTGTCAATTACGGTGACTTTTTGTACACAAAAATGCTAAAAAATGGCCAAAAAGTAAGCATAAGTAGTGATAGAATGTTTTGTTATAAACAATTATTTATTTATTAATGTCAAAAGACGTATTATGCATGATAAATGAATCATATACACTTATTTGTGACAAAAATTCCGAAATATGACCGTAGTTCTACTTCACGGTACGCTCAAGTGCCTCTATGGATGAAGAGTGCACTTTCAAAGGTCATAGCTCGTGACCTATTTGGGCTACGACACTTTTTTTTATCTTACGCCAAATTGGCTCTGGTTTCATTTCTTCTCTAGGAACTTTGTGGTGGGATTCGCAGGAAATAAGGTATTTTGCAAAAATCCAACTTCTTCTATTTTAGTCAGAAATGCAGAAAAATTAAATTTTTTAAACCATCAATCTAAAGCAATTGACATTTTTATGAATAATTTCAATACGGAAATTAATTTATTATACGAAATTTTTATTTTTATTTCAGTAACTTCTTTTCTGCGCTGAAAAATAATAATAATAATATCAGCAGATAAAGTGAACCTGACTAGTCAAGCTACCCGTAAGCTAACGCTTTTAACTTAGAAAACATGGCAGAATAAGTTATTTGTATCGTATAAAAATATATTTGGCATAAGAGAGGAACCCGACCTAGTTTTAATAAGAGGTCAGAAGTAGGCTTCAAATACAAAGAGTAGCACTAGCCCGGTTGTCATGATAACCGACAACCAATGGGCTGAGTGAAATTACGTCGCTCGGCGACCATGTGTTCCTTGTCAAATCAAGCAGGCAGAGGGGAAAGTGGAGAGAGTTTCCTGGATTGATGGCGACAGCGGATTAAACGTAAACCCGAGGAATTTGGCTAAGGAACAAATTTGGAGTTGCGTTATTGAAAGGAAAGATTGAACACGGAGACAAATTGCAACTCACTCGCTGGCTCCAAGGTAGTTGGTTGAACTTTAACACTTTCTGTTAGATTCCCACCCCTTGGCATTAGACTTACACGCATGGTAACACCGCGTGTGCGTCCGATAGATTCATTAGTGATTTTTACATTGTCCGAGACCCCCTCGTGTATCGTAGTCTAGATGGACTTTAGACTCACAGCCCGACTACAGCCTCATTGAGGTGACCATTCGCCTCAATGACCATAAGAGTTTTACTAAAATAATAATCAACCAGCTTCGTGGATTTTTATCGGGTCAAAAGAAAGTGACCCGCGATTTTGTTTTACTCCCACACGTGTTATTAATTTGACGCCAAACGTTAGGTGCCAGTTTACAACGCTGATTCTGAACTAAAATCATCTAATTATGGATATCCCAGGGGACATATGCTCCTGTCACGACTGCGAGATTGGTCAGCTTACTACTCAACATAAAAGAGAAAGTGGAAATTCACGTGGGTGAGACAGAAACACTTCGTAGCCTAAGTTCTCAATTCACAACAACAGCTGTATTTTTTAAATAATCAAAAGAATTTAGTAACACTTTAGTAACAGTGGAAAAGAATCAAACGTTAACGTTTGATAAGAAAGAGCTAAGATATACTTGATCTACGCAGACAGAGGCGGATATATGTCAAAGAAAGGAGGGTGGGGGGGGGCTCACCTTATCTTTCCTGAAATCGGACCTTGCTTCGACGTTCCTCCAGACTATAAGCCGAGAAAGTGCCTCAAACAGTACACAAAAAAACACTATTGCGACCCCAGACGCACACTCGGCGCCGTGCAGTCTCGTCACGCGCGTAAGTCCAGTTGCAAGGCGGAGAAGGCACTTAAGAGTGGTTGGTAAATGACCACTAATCTTCGATCCATGGGGCTAAAGTGACTTTGTCGGTAGGATTTATTTCTCCGTTAATTTCCAATTAAATCCAATATCCAAATTCAGATTTTTAATGATACGCCTGTTAATAGGCTTGAGCGAATGGCAGAAGTCCAAAGGGCTGCGGCCGCCAATGCACGTCCCGTACCTGTGTGCGTCTAGCCGATTGGGTTCGTCTCGCGGACTACTGGACTCTTATTGGCCGTCCGAATGTTGCTTCTATCATAGCCCCCGGACTATCATTAGAGTATGGTCGCCTAGCAACGTCACCACCGAATCGATACATAGTACTGGAATAATACAATGATATTTCTGTTTGAAGTTCTTGATTAACTTAGACAAAATTTAAGAGCTTTCATGCGAAAAAGAGTATGACATTCGTGAGCAGCAGATGTATTTTAGCTAAAAGAAACAAAATTAATTCTCCAAAATATTGAAGAAATATTAGTAAAAATGGAAATCTATTTGTCGAAACTGTTTCTTGTAAAGAAAAAAAACGTTTTTGTGAACACATAAAATATATCAATATTTTTTTCATCAGTATATTTATATATAAAGGGCAAATATCGTACTAGTTTTAAATTATAAGGGCCAAGAAATTTTCATGGTCAGGTATTCATCTATCTTTTTAGAAACAAGTGAGAGCTTTTTGTTCAAAATAATCAGAACTCCAAGGGCAAGTCACAGTTAACTGGGGCTCAAATTAATATTATTTTATTTATTTATCTTTTGTTATCCATCATTTATCTGGTGAACGATACTTGTCCGGTACACTGCAGAGGCAACGAAAAAAGGGAGAACTAGACTCAAATCTTAACACCTAGTACCAAGCAATATCCCACCTATATAAATACAGGGTCATGAGTGCAATGGCTTATTGAACAACGCGGGCGACGAGCGAAAGAGATTTCCGCTCACGTCGAAAAGGACTCATGACCGTACTAGTTCGAATCGCGCGCCAGGATTCAATTCAGATACCATGGGTTCGTTCCTAAGCGTGGGTCAGCATTGTTAACAGTCTGCCAGTAATCTTACGCTGTCGGAGGGAAAAGCAAATGAGTAAGTCGCCTGAGAAGCGAGAGGCTCCGTTTCTCCATGCTGAGCTTCGACCGAGTGTACGAGTTTTAGTTTAGTTTGTAAGCCTTCACCTTATATTCGCCTCTCGGGAACCATAAAGAAGATTGGATACCTAAAATTAGATTAATATAATTTCACGGAGGACGCTAACCAATAACTGAAATCCACGGGCTCCTGGACGTATTGGCTTTCTCTTTGGTAACTGGTTGAGCGGCTTGTTTGCGATACAAAATGCAGTATTCTGTAATAGTTAAAGCGGCTGACCCGCCATTTAGAACTTTGATTATTTTGGAGTTAAATTAATGTCTCTCAGTAAATTAAACATTTTGTTCACCATGCAGAGTGGTCAAATTTTCTATAGATAAAGCGGCCGTCCTGAAATTTCTAGTCTCCCTTAGTTTAAAATTAAATTTATGATATTTCGGAAATTTAAAATTTTAGTTATAATACAGAATAGGATTACTCTGTTACAAATAGATCGGCGTTCCAGTTATTTAAGATTCTAATTTATCTTAACTTAAATTAATAACACCTAGTATATATAACGTTTTGCTTATGATGCGGAATAGAATAGTGAGGTATAAATGGAGCAGTCTTCCCGCCATTTTCTACTAGGTTAATTCTTTTTTTAGTCTTTTTGAGAATTTCTGAATTAATTATTTAATTTTTTATTAATCTCACACACACTAAGGGGATCTATGCATCGTTAAGATTTTCAGGTTTGAACCCTTTTCATTAACCCATGCCACTCTTCAAGTATGCTGAATTAGGCGGAGAGCAAAGGACGAGGGATCGAGTCCATTGGATTTTGTTTGGTACTATCTTTTCTGCGCGGGGGTAATCACACCTGGCGCCAACTAAAAGTGCCTTCTTATTAGCTAATGTCGCAAAAGTAAATCTAAACAAGTCAAGAGATAGTAAAATGGCGCTGCATTTTCTGGTGAAGATTTTCTAAGACATAGTCAGAAAACTTTGTTATATTTTAACAAGATAATTTAATATTCATCGAAATGTTTCAGCATTATTTTTTTTTAATTTGATGAGATTTACAACATTTCAAACAGAATGTAGATTTTTGAAAACTAGGAAAGGTTTCTGAAAATTCATCAATTATTTTTTTAGTATGTCCATGCATCTAGAAATCTAAATTTCTTTTAAAACTGAGTTTTAAATTTCCTCACAAAATCTTACCAGCATAAGATTATATTTATATAACTTTGAAAATTATCTAATAAACTATTTTATTATTCTCAGATATCAGCAATTGTCTTCATCTTACATTTAAGTATTCAAAATTTTTAACCAGAAAAATGGGAAGTTGAAATTTTTAGTTTTCACTAAAAATTATTTCCCTTCTCTGTTTCGGATTCCAAATTTAATTACGACTGTGATTTTATAGTGTATTCGTATGGCGTATATTTGGTGTTATAATGGGTCAGTTTATATATCAGGTGATTCACCTATTACCTATACTGTCTTAGGTTGGGTGCATACAATATACAGTACATGTGCAATATACAATGTACACTTTCATAATCGTTTTGTCTAATCTTTTAGTTCCAGTTCAATAATCTAAGCGATTTTCAGAATTATCCAAAACACTCAAAAATAAAAGAATCTCCATGCGACCGCAGCGCACAATTGATGATGCTAGTAATTGAAATGTTCGTTATTTATCGACACTCTAATTTCAACTTGGAAAAAAAGAAACAAATAAGTCAAGATATTGCGGTGTTAGAGTATAGAATAAATATTTGTGACACAAGTGCGCAAAATAGGCCATTATCGACAAGTGTTAAACTTGCAGTCTGAGCCGTAGACTCGAAGCACAATACGAAGGTCGGCGTTAAACTACTAATCTCTGAAGTGCGCATGCGCGTCCATTGCCGTGATTAAAAAATATATGTATTTTAACGTGCAAATGCGCCCTTATTATTCCCGCACAGTCTCCTGGATTGAAGCATTTAAGTCTCAGTATCTATGATCTAAAAGCATATAATTCAAGCCCTGAGAACAAAGGGCGTAGTCTAATTCCTGAAACTTCGAGACTTATGCTTTAAAAGCAAGGGTTCCTAGATCTTACTTCTCGCGCCAAAGCATAATAAAGGCAAGCAGTAGCGCCGTGAATTAATCTCCTAAAATTTCTCTCCGTGTAGGGAGAAAGAAATAAAGTAATGTGCTTGAATAATGTGCAATATGGTCAGATGAGCGGTGACGATAGTTATGGAGATAACGTATTGACTGGTAGTTGAGACAACATTGCAATGCAAAAAAGATGACGTATTAGAAAAAGATGGAACGGCGTAAAGTTAAAAGAAGTGATCGGATATAAATACTTGGGATACACCTTGCAAGCAAGTGGAATTCACAGAGTTTTTAAAAGAGAAAGGATAAAAAAAGAGATCTTAGACATACATGAAATATAAAAAAGTTGATACAATACATTGATTTTTATTCTTCTTTCTCACTATGATTTATGTACTTTTAACATTTTAAACCGCATTTGGAACACCAAGAATATTATGTTTTACTTTTTAAACTTTTCTTCAACTGGATTAATTCTGTGGAGGATCTCAATTCACACGTGTGTTATTAGCTCTACTCGATAAAACTTGTTTAGTGGACGTGAGGTGCCTACTGGAATTTGACTGATTTCACTTTGAGTCAATTCGGTAACCCTTCTGCTTTCCATGTTTATTTTCAGCCGCCTTCTATTGCGAGGATTATATATTCCAGCAGCAACGTTATAACTCTTTAATATTGCAAATACATCACCCTCTAATGCTGATAGAACAATCTGTTCTGAGGTTGGAATAGGCTCGAAACGATTATTTCCGATTCTGACTTCAATTTTCTTATCATCAGGAAAAGTGTATCTTCTAAGTTCGAATATCAGGTGGTGATTAATCCTGGAAATAAGCCGAATAAATTTGAGTTGACCAAGTTCGCATCCACATCCGTCAGGAGAAGGAAGCAACATAGGTGCATTATGACTGGCACGAGAAGACATGGAACTGGCAGAGGGTGACTTGGTCCTAGACCTGACAGGAGGAGGAGACAGCTCACGGGAATTACTTCTTTTAGAAGAAGATGAAGCTCCACCGAGAGGAACACCAGGAATAGGAGCGCCATTAGGTAAGCATTCAAACTGTAAACTTAATTCTGTAACAACAAGAAGTGGATTAAATTTGTTATGCAACATGATTTCCTGGTATGTTTGTCTAGCTTTTTCGTTTGTATTCAGGAGCAGGAAACTAGGTATTTGTTCTTTCTTGCATAAAACCATCCCATACATCCTCCAAAATCTTTTCCAAGCCCTCATAATCTATAATTACCCCTTCTTATCTCTTTTAATTTGTCAAAGAATCACTTTATTCTTATTTGTTTTGCGTTCACTTAACTTCTTTCCTTTTCATCCAACCTGTTTGTAAAGTTTTATCGATAACTTTCTTTCCATTCCCTCCCTTAGTATTTCTTCGCATTTTCAAACATTCACTCCCGCTTTTTTTACTAGAATTATTCTATTGATTATCTCCTCTTAACATATAAGCTGGATTGCTCCTAATTATTATATAATTTCCGCGTAGGAGATCTCTCTTGTTATTTATACTTTTATTCTTCCTTCGCCCTATCTTTCTCTGACCCCGTAATTATATCCGCCGCTCTTTCATGATTCTCTGTTAACATCACTAGATAATCCACATATGCAAGAAAATATATTTTTGTGTTATAGCATTACGCTTCTCCGTCTTTTTTTCTTCAGCTCCTCTTATAAATCTAAAATTAATATAATATAATTCTTTCTTTAACCCTAAGGCTTTGACTCATCTTCTGTTTGAAATTATCAAATTACATTTCTGCGTAACCCTCTTATCTCATGTATACTTTCTTTACCCTTAAAAACAAACCTTTTTGCGTATACTTCTTCTTGCATATACATTTTCTTACACCCCTGGAACTTGCTTAGCGTACGCCGCTGATCGCATTCATATTTTATTGAACCCCTACAATACCCATCTGCATATACCCATCTGTCACGGATAGAGGGAGGGGCGATGCAGATTGTAGGCCAATGTGAAAGATCCACAGGTTGTACTAGGTATAATACGGAGGTACTTTCAATTAATTTGTTAGTAATGATGAAGATAAATATAGCGAACTGCAATTGCTCATTGTTCTCCCCAGATTCCGAAAGCACTTATTTTAAAATTTTGGGACTTTTCAGAGAAAGCGTTACGATTTTTTTAACGAAGGTACAGACACAAATTCACATCGTTCTTAAAGACTTCGAGAAACAAGATATATTCAGGATCAAATTCTCGACTCCGGCCGGCTACAACACAACTGCCAAGGGGAAGGAAAAAAGTAGAGATATCAGGGATTCAAAAGGGAGCTACAATGACCGTACCCCGAATATTCGGTCAAAGTAATTGCCCTTGTGATCGGTGCTCTCTGATGTGCAAAACTATTTCTAGTCAGTAACGAGGAATTACCACAACCGGTATAATAACGACTATACTACTGAGAGTAGATGCGCTTGAAGTCATCTTTATCAGAATTCAATAACAACCACTATGTTCTTTTTAAATTACTAAAGCTGAGAATAAACCTATTTCAGTTTTGGTATTAGCTTCTAATATAAATTTTAACGCACAATTATAATTGCCACAATTTAGACATTTGTCTTATTTACTTTATTGATTATATAATGCAAGATTACGGTAAGGTTACGTCAGAACTTTATATTTACATTGATATTGAGCGATTTGAACAAAAAGAAATTGGAAAAAATCTGTTAAGATTTCTAAGAGAGTTGTCAAGCCCGATTTTTCAATTAGGTTTTTAAATTTTTATAAGTAAACAAACAATATTACATGTATTATTTAACAACAGAATTTTTTATAAACAAATTATTTGTTAAAAAAATGTTTTTTACGAGTTTCCATAATCATACGTTTTTCCTAATTATATTGCAAAATATTTTATGAAAAAATGCAGTAATCAGGCATTTTTCGATGGAAAAATTCGTTTTTTTTTCGATGTACATTTTGTTAAATTTGGAACTTTCTGATATTTGCAGCGAAAATCATAATTTGTTTATTAATCTTATGATCTTTGAAACAAATGCATTATTCGGGCATTTGTCGGCAGAAAAATTCGGTTTTTTCAATACCATTCTTTTCAGATGCAAACTTGATGGGAATTCCAGCAAAATTTATAATAAGTTGATAAATTCTATTATTTCTTTAAACAAATTTGAGGAGCAAACAAATTAATCGGGAATTTGTCTACAGAAATATTCGCTTTTTCCTATGTCAACAGTTTTAATTAGGATATCGAAAAATTAAAAATTTTCCATCGACAGATGCTCCAATAATGCGTTTGTTTATTATATTTGTTTTTAAAAATCATAAAATGCGTCAACTTATCATGAATGTTGCCGAATTTATTATGAAGGTCCCAGTGAAAAATCTGATATCGAAACAAAAAAGAATGGTTTCGTCGATAGCTGCCATAATAATGCATTTGTTTATGAAATTTGTTTAAAAAAATTAAATTGATAGAAAAATTATGAATTTTACTGAAATTGCCATGAAGTTTCCAAGTGAAAGTCTGACATGGAAAAACCCGAATTTTTCTATCGACAAACGCCCAAATAATGCATTTTTTAATTAAATTTGTTTAAAAAATCATAAGATTAAGCAACAAATTATGAATTTTGCTGAAATTACACAGGGCCACAAGATAAAATTGAGGTGCAGTTTCTTTCAGCCTAGTTGACCTTTCTGTTTTCGGGATCGCTGATCACGATCCCGGTGTTCATATGGCCCCAGCACGTCTAGATCAAGGTCAAATGAAGAGCAAACACCTTAATTTGATTGATGAAATTTTCTTACCCCGGATTCTGAAATAGCGGAAAATCTTACGTCCAAATACGTCTTGACCTGTTTAACAAACCGACCTCTGAAGATTTTTTGCAGGTCATCTAGTGGTAAAATCCTTCTTTTAAACTCTCGGCTGATTTTTTAGCTAGGAACGGGTCTCGAACCAGTGGACTTTCACGTTTTAGGGGGTTGCCGATCACGATTCCGGTATACATATGACCCCATCATGACTAGGTCAAGGTCAAATGAAAGTCAGGCACCTTAATTCGATTGATGCAATTTTTTGACCCCGGATTCTGAAATAGCGGAAAATTTTACGTCCGAAGCATCTTGACCTGTTGGTCAAACCGACCTCTAAAGGTCATTTGAAGGGCATCTAGACGCATAATCCTTCTTTTGATCTCTCAGCTGATGTGTTAGCTATGAACGGGTCTCGAACTAGTTGACCTTTATGTTTTTGGGGCCGCTGATCACGATCCTGGTGGATGTCACATCGTGAATCGTCATGTTTTGTGTCTGCTTCCAGATCAACTCCACATGGTGATGGTGGCCAACGGGTCACCGGCGAACTCCCTGGGTGAAGACGTTCAAGCCGTCCTGGCAGGCACAAGAAAAAGTAGCCGTACGATACAGGGACTCGGAAACACAGTATCGGCGATTGGTCAAGGTGAGCAAGCGGGCCCGCAATCGTCGTCATCATGCGACCGCAGCTCTAATTTGGTGGAAAACTTGGCTCTTTTAGATTCTAATGCGACAAGTTTATCAACAACTCCATGCTATCATCGATTAAACACTTTTTGCTTTGTTTGTGGGAAATATGTCATCACGAATCAGTGGAGGCAATTTACAGATACATTGAAAGCATATTACAAAAAATGTTTTAATATAGATACCAGTGGAATGGATAATTTTTTAAATCCAAAAATATTATGCGTTTCTTGCGCCCTGCAAATCACGGAAAACAATAAACAGGATATTTGTTTCTCCCACGATCTGGCGAGAGCCAAAAGATCATGACACTGATTACTATTTCTGCTTGACCAATACATCTGGGTGCAATGGAAAGAATAATTCTACAATATTATAAGCTTTTGTTCAATCTGTAACTCATGCTGTTTTAATCAGCATTGAACAGGTGGAAAGTGAACATCAGATATTTACTGACGAAGTCTCTTTTGAAACAGAAACGAATGATGCAAATAGAAAAATGGCATTTGAAGAATTCTAAGATCAGCAAAATGACGAGCTAAATGAATCGCAAAAATCAGAAGATGGTCAGCCCGGAAATTCTTATGGTTTTACTCAAGACGAGCTAAGTGACTTGGTGGAGATGCAGGACTTTCAAAAGAAATTTTCGAACTCGTAGCTTCTAGATTAAAAGTTATTAAAAGTTTTTATCGTGATCGAGTTCGCCCATTCCGGAAATTTTTCTCTAAAGCAAAGGGTTTGTTTTATTTCAATGATGCTGAAGGACTGATAAATGAGTATAAAAGTGTTGAATATGCAGCTAGTGATTGGCGACTATTTATTGATTTATCAGTGAGGAGTTTAAAAGTTGTCTTACTTCACAATGAAAACATATATGTCCCAATACCGATTGGTCATTCAGTGATCTCGAAAGAGCAATACAATAATCTCCATTTTCTACTCGAAAAATGAAAGTATCATAGTCACAAGTGGCAATTAGTTGGAGATTTGAAAATAACCAGTATTTAATTAGGTCAACAAAGCGGAAACACAAAGAATCCATGTTTTATTCATGAGTGGGACAGTCGTGCCCGAGAACAACATTATGTGAAAAAGGACTAGCCACTCAGACAAGAATTAACTCCAGGATCTATGAACATACTACAAGAGTGTCGCATTCCTAGTCATAATGTCATTCTTCCACCATTACATATCAAACTCTGCTTATTTAATCAGCTTATCAAAGCAATGGTGGTATCGGAGTGATGCTTTCATTTATATATTTGAGAAATTTCCCAATATTTCTCAAATGAAAATCAATAAAGGTGTTTTCAAGGGCTCCAAAATTAGGGAACTGCTGAATGATGATGAATTCGAAATGAGAATTACAACTAATGAGAGAGCGGCTTGGAGTAGTTTCAAAGAAATTAAAAAGAAATTCTTGGGAAATATTGAAGACCCTGATTAAAAGAATATTGCCAACAGACTGTTGGAAAACTACCGAAAGATGGGATGTTTAATGAATTTAAAAATCCATTTCCTTCGTTCCCACATTGATTACTTCCTAGAAAATGAGGGGAATTTCAGTGAGGAACAGAGTGAGAGATTTCACCAAGCCTTGAAAGACTTTGCGAAAAGATATCAAGGTGTTTCACATGTGAAGATGATGTCAGACTACTGTTGGTCTTTGAAAAGAGACACATCAAATACACACAAAAGAAAATCTCTCCGTAGATCTTTTACGAACAAACGAACACGTCGTAAATAAATTTTCAATTTGCATTGTGTGTACAAATGTACAATACGATTCTATTAAAAGTATATATTCTTCCAACCTAAATAATCTCGGTATATAACATCTGAACTCAAATTTTGAATTAGAATTGCTTTAACACCCGCAATTTCTTCCATAGCGCCAAAAACCCTTGAGATATGAGCGGAATCAGCAGAGATGCACACACACAGGCACACATAGAAATACACGTATCCACACAAAGCCTCAGACTTTACCCACATATGCAAATAGACAAAGACAAATACATACAAACGGGCCCACGTAAGTTAACACAGGTCTACTTGTAGACACATACAGCACATACATATACGCATAAACATAGATAGGCACACACAGTACAAACAGCACCTACATAAACGCCTACATACACACGAGTCTACACACAGTACCCACATACACGAATAGACACCCACAGACAGAATCAGGGGTGTCACACCAATTATATCGTCCGAACAACGGAGTTTGACCTTCATTTGACCTTGTTCTAGACGTGATAGGGTCATATAGATACCGGGATCGTGATCAGCGACCTCAAAAACATAAAAATCCACTGGTTTGAGACTCGTTCATAGCTAACACATTAGCTGAGAGATCAAAAGAAGGATTTTACTTCTAGATGACCTCAAAATGACCTTCAGAGTTCGGTCTGACCAACAGGTCAAGACGTATTCAGAAATAAAATTTTCCGCTCTTTCAGAATCGGGGGTCAAAAAAGATTTAACAATAAAATTAAGGTGTTTTACCTTCATTTGCCCTTGACCTAGACGTGTTGGGATCATATTGACACCGGGAACGTCAAATACAAAAAAGGAAATTTTTTCGTCATATTTGTTTATTTGTAAAAAAATTGAAAACCTAATTAAAAAATCAAGCTGGACAACTCTTAGAAATCTTATTAGCTTTTTTCCAAGTTTTTTGTCGTAATCGGTGAAGATTAGGTACGAAACCAATAACTCTTTTTTTCAGAATAATCTTGTAGGGCATTAAAAAAGAAACATTTTTCTTCTCTGGGATTTTTTCCATATCGTGCGTTATTTGGCTTAAAATGTTGATTTTTGTGTGTTTTTTGGAATTTTTCAAATGCTATAACTCTGGTAAACTTTGGTTTTACAGAAAAAAGTCATCAGGATAAATTGTCCATCTATTTGAATACTATAAACATCCGTATAGAAAATTTTTGAATTTTAAAAAAAAGTGGTTTCAAAAATTGTCTAAATATGCTCACTTTTTGAATTTTTATCCAAAATGGCTGGCTAACGAATTTGACCTTTATTTCAGGACACTAAAAGAGTATATCAAAGACCAATTCAATCTGTCAATTCTTTCTGTTTTTCGGATTCGGGGGGCTCAAAACGTGAACGTTTGACAAAATGGGGAGGGGGGCAAATTTTACACAAATTTAATACCTTCTCTTGATGAAAATGTAAAAAAGCGAAGATAAAACGAACGTAACCAACATATATGTGGTGTGTTCAAAATGTAAGGTGACTTTTCAATTTTCGCGGGCTACGTACATTCAAGTTTTAAATTTTTTGTTTTGTTGTGTTGGTACACTCGTCACGATCACATATTCACAGTTTTTACTATATAGCTCGTGTTGTTTTTTTGGCAGAGGCGTAAAAGGTTAGAAGGGTTTCGTGTGCTCGGCGATTTTCTTCTTTCGAAAAAAATGGAGCAAAGAGTTTGCATTAAATTTTGTGTTAAAAATGGAATTCAGTGCTCTAAAACTCTTGAAATGTTAACAGTTGTATACGGTGAATCTACTCTGAATAAGAAAAATGTGTATAAGTGGTACAAGCTGTTCCAAGAAGGCCGAGAGGATGTCGAAGACGAACCTCGCCCTGGACGTCCCAGCACGTCAACAACAGATAAAAACGTTCAAGCAGTGGAAGAAATGGTGTTTAAAAATCGCCGAATTATAATCAGAGAAGTTGCTGAAGATGTTGGCATATCGGTTGACTCATGCTATGCTATCTTTTTGGACGTTTTGGACATGAGACGTGTGTCAGCGAAATTTGTTCCAAAACTGCTCAATTTTGATCAAAAGATTCGACCAAAAACAGCACCACAGTCATGCCTCAGCCTCCATATTCACCGGATTTGGCCCCCAGTGACTTCTTTCTTTTCCCAAAACTGAAGAGACCCATGAAAGGATTGGAAAAAGCATTGGCACAAGTGTATTATATCTGAGGGGGATTACTTTGAATGGTACAACATAAATATTGAGGAATAAATGAATATTTTTTGAGAAAACCATAAAGTCACCTTATTTTTTGAACACACCTCGTATAATAGAAACAAACTCAAACAACACCACCAATTCGACCCAAATGAACATAAGCAGTACCACCAAATCGCCTAAATCAAAGAACCTAAAATACGAAATCCCATCAAACGAACGTATGCAACGCATTGTACCTTGCATTGTATCTTGCTTCCTTTGAAGGCATAAAACTAGCATTTTATTTTTATTTTACCTAATACTTCAAAGCAGTTCTGAAGAACGTGAGTCCTTATTCCTCAGAAATCACTCCTATATGTCCATCTTAATTTGTGTATTATCATTTATTTTAAGCTGTCAACATCAACGAGAGAGTCAGGTCAGCAGCCAGCAACACACATACTGCAAACCGTCACAAAATCAGGGTTGACAAAACAGGGAAGAGAAGTGGTAAACATTGGTCAATTCCTGTAATATCGATTGCCATGGAAACGTCACCGAATAGAGTCAAGCAAGGAACCAAGCCACCACGTTACCTTCGCTCATCCACGACAAGATAAAAATAAGTGGAAGTATATTTCGCATTGTTGTAAACAAATAATAAAAATAAATGCAGAGTTCAAACAATTTATGAAAGTTTGAGGTAAATTTTTGTTGAACATTTGTTTCCATTGGTTTCACAGTGATATTCCAGAGCAGTGCAACGCATCAAACCTAAACAACCAAGCTTACAGTATCGAACTCAAAGTAGCCGACCAGTTGTCTTTTTCATCTTTCGTTTGCAAGCGCATTCATTGAATACACGACAATGTGCTTTTTCGTCAATTTATCGCCATCTACCTCGAATCGAAACAAAAACGCTTCCAGTAAAACGTACGAATTTGTTAAATGATATTCTGAATCTACACACACAATATGATACCTCTTATGAGTTCGCGTCGAGCCTTCATAGTGAGCAGACGTGTTTACTTTTCGCTCCGTGCTCGAATCGGTCGTAAACGGACGTGTGTGCATTGGGCCGCTGGGCTCTGCCCGCAGCTCCATAGTAGCAAAAACTCTTTATATATCTCTGTGCAGCTATCAGTTTTGCAACTGCATAACTGCACAATGGCTCTTCTAACCAAGAGCCAACCCTCAACCCTCT
>NC_046657.1:4558388-4570821 GCF_010883055.1 Belonocnema kinseyi
CTCTCTCCAGCATAGGTTGTTCAGCCTCAGTAGTACAATTCATCAAATTTCTCACCCATGAGAGATTAATCTTCTCTGATTGCTTACAAAACAACAATCATACACTTGTTCACAAAGGAGTTGCTCAAGGTGGTGTACTAAGCCCCATTCTCTACATATTATACGTTACTCAAATCACTAATAACGTCTCCAAAACAGTCACCATATCTCAATTTGCAGACGATATCTCACTTTATATTAAATGTAAAAATATTAAAAGAGGAAAAAAAATTCTTGAAAACGCAATCAAAAGGATCAGCGCTAACCTAAAAGCCCTTGGACTTGACATAACCGCCTCTAAGACTAAATTTCTACACTTTAACAAAAAAAATTCCAGACCTGGCTCTGTCGAGTTAATAATAGACGGTAGTGTTATAGAATCACAAGAAACTGCCCGATTTTTGGGCATCATTTTTGACTACAAACTCAGCTTCCGTGAGCATACGAATCACGTTCTTAAAAAATGTTCAAAAGTGCTCAATATTATTAAATTTCTCCGATCCACCTGGTGGGGGAGTGATCCCTCAACGCTACTTATCTTATATAAAAGCTTTGTGCGTTCTATTGCCGACTTTGGCTCATTTATTTAGTTTCCGTCGACTACATCCCTCGCTGACAAAATAGAAAAAATTCAACGAACGGCAATCAGATACTCTCTTGGCTATCGCAACAGCACCCCCAACAACGTCATTCTATCAGAATCCAAACTTGTCCTTCTTAAACACAGATCCATGCTCCTAGGGAAACGCTTTCTAGCAAAAGCCCTTGCTAACGATAGTTGACTTACATCTATAACATTAAAAAAATTCAGCGACACATGTAATAGAAAAACCAAGTCTTTTTCTCTCAAATGTCTTATCAGCAACCTAGCCTTGACCTCTTGGGAAATTAGCAACACAATAGAAAGGCACCGTAATCTTCCCATATACTCACATGACTACTACACCTCTCTTTTCCCTATTCCTATTGACAAAACGACTGGCGCCAAGCTCAAAGACGAACCGAACCCTAATGCTTTATTAACAATTTCATTGCTGAAAATAATGCCACCGCAATTTTCACTGACGGCAGCAAAAGTTCAGATGCACCCTTTGTCGGTTACGCCTGCGTCTGTTCCGAACTAAACATTCAAATTAAAAAATCGCTCAATAATCGTGCTTCTGTGTATACAGCTGAGTGTGCTGCCTTATCTGAAGCACTTGAACTTGCAAAACATATCACCAACAAAAATGTTTTCATCTTTTCGGACTCTTTAAGTGCATTGCAATCGCTCGAATCACTAAAAGCCAAGACTAAATCTAACAGCCTCATTCTATCAATTAAAGAGAACTATATACAAATTTCTAGGCTCAAACCTGATACTAAGATACATTTCATATGGATTCCTTCTCAAATTGGCATTGCAGGTAATGAACTCGCCGACTCTGCTGCTAAATCAGCCAGTTTGTCGAACATATGCGACCTTACTAGAGTTCCTTATTCTGACCTATATCAATCCTTCGCTAGCGAAGCACGTATGGAGACCGTAAGGATGAATTTAGAATCGAGCTATTCCACTGGTTTTACATATTTTCAAATGTTTTATGACGACAAAAGTAAGCCGTGGTTTGCTGATAAAAAGCTCAACAGAGAAACCATTGTCACCATTAATAGGCTCCGATCAAACCACTATAACTTAGCCGAATCTCTCCATCGTCTCGGTTAAATCAGTAATTCCTTATGTAAATGCCAAAAATCTACAGAAAATCCTTACCATGTTATTTGGCAATTTGCACTTTATGTCGAACCTAGAAAAAAGCTCCTAACTCGGCTAAGGAATATTGGTATTTTGAGGCCTACTGATATTGAATTCTTGCTAATTCATCCCTCCTCTCAAGCGTGCCAATTTATTGTATCCTATTTAAATGAATGCGGCCTCAGAGTTTAGATTGTAAGACCATACTGTCCATATTATATTATATAATAATGTAAATAACGTAAAGTATAAGATGATCTCGAATGTAAAAATAATGTACATAGTGAACTCTATTGTTAAAATTAATATGTAACATCAAAGTAGCAGAAATAAGCCAAGATGCTTAATCTGCATAATAAATAAAAAAAAAATGATACCTCTTATCAGTAAATTTGATAAAATCTATAAAATTTACATCATTTATTGTACGTGGTTAATGTAAATTTGAAGAATTTGCTCTTTGATTAATATCGCAGTTAAGAAATTATGAAAAATATTTTTATAATTTGAAAAATTACATAAAAATTTATGTGAAAGTAGCATTGTTACACAATTATGCTTTATAATAGTTTTTAATAAGTACACCATGTACAATAATGTTTACTTCCGAAACTCGTTTAACTTTCTTCAATTGGAGAGAAATGCGGATTCCCATCTGTCATTTGCTGTTTGCGTTTTTTTCTAAATGATATTAAATAAGTTCTCCTTCGTCTTCAACTGTGTAATTTCTTTAGAAGAAGATAATCAGTAACAACACATTTGTTGTTGCTGATTCTACATGTTTTACCGAAATTTAACAAATTTTACACAAATTTTAACTTTTGTTTGCTCTGTGTTGTTTTATATCTTTCGTCCCGATTTATAGCTACAATTTACCCATACTTTGCCGTTTTACCATTGCTGCTAAAGAAGCCCTAGCAGGCGACAGCTTTTATTTCATTGTAAGATAAACGTTTTCCTAATAGCATGTAAACTTTAACATGGGTTTGACTCAAGGAATCTCACCTAGAGTCGGTTTCGAAAATTCGACTCTATTCTCAGCTGAGTCCAATCGGATTATAGACGGTTCAGTTGAATTTGTCAACATCACTGTTTACATTTTTTTTAAATTGTCTACAAAAATCTAGATATCTTATACATTTTTTTTATTTTGATAGATGTCAAAATTCAAAACAAAAATTAAGTTTTTTTTAATGTTTTGTAAATCCTTAGGACATCAACAGAATTCCTTAAAAATTCGAAATTCAAAAATTTTTAACTTTCTTTGACCTGGGTCACTTGAAAATCATCTTAATAATATTTTGTTGACTCATTTGGTGACCGAAAACTGAAAGAGAAACATAATTCCGGTTCACTGAGAAATTTCAATATTTAGGATCAATAGAGGAGTTTTACGACAACTTATATCCAAATTTAGATGAATTTCGAAAATTGACACATTTTTTGTTTGCCGACACTGAAAAATCCTATTTATACTTTTTGTATGAATCATTGGGCCTATAGTTTATACAGTAAAACCCCAGAAAGGAAACATAATTTTGACTTGAAATTCAATTTTCAAAGACTTCGAAGAAATAATTACTTCCTCGAGTTCTTTATTTTCCAGAACAAATTATTTAGTCCCACAAATCGAAAAGCTACATGCAATCGTGACACAATATTGATAATCTTAGATAGGTTAAATTATGTTTTCGACAAATAAATTTTGTTCAAACAAAAATTGAGGAGAGTGGCATTTGGGAAAAATTCTACTTTGCCAATAGCTGTAAATGCTTTTGAAATTACAGATATACTATTATAATACCATATTTACCCATATAATTGAGGATAACTGTCAATGATAAGGCTAGAGTATGACGGATCCTCATTTTTCCTAACGAAGAGAAACCCGACTAATGTATTACTGAGGAACTAGGTTAACAGTGGTAAAAATTATTACACTAATCCTTTCTTAGATTAAAATTTAATGTGTGTGTACGAAAAAATTTATATTACTTGAATGACGCCAGATATCAATATTTGATTATCTCAACGCGTTTCGACAAAAATCTAAATCTTAACAGAAAACTTTTTAAACCGTGAAAAAAATACTTTAGGCTACGCTCTTATGTCTTTATTAATTTTTCTTTTAAGAAAAATGCCGAAGTAAACTCACAATTGAGTAGATTATCGCAAATTGTTCGGTTTTACTCTAATTGCAAACATTTTCACCAAGATTTTCACATTCTCTTCAGAAAAGGTATTAAATTTGTCAAATGTCGACGTTTTGAGACCCCCTGAATCCGAAAAAAGTGTTTTTACGAATGTGTGTCTATATGTCTGTCTGTCAGTTGTATATATGTGTGTCTGTTTCCACAGTAACTTTAAAAAACTAATGTTGTAGATTGGTCATTGTTATACATTTTAAGTTTTCTAAACTGAAGGTCAACGGCGTTAGCCAGCCATTTCGGATGCAAATTTAAAAAGTGGGCATACTTTGAATATTTAGGAGACCACTTATTTTCAAAATTCACAAATTTTCTGTACAGTTATTCCTAGAATTCAAGAAACCCCTCCCCCCCCCTCCAACCCTCATTAACTAAATTTGTGGGACTTTTTACGTAAGTAGAATCTCCACCTTAGACGCATTGAGAGACTCTTTTAGTCAATTATTAGGGGATGAAGCAATAGGGCACCACAACTACAATGTAGAACACGATACGGTAGAAAATTCAATTGAAAAAGTCTGGCTCACTGAGGTTAGGGACATAATTTAGAAGTTAAAAGACGGTAAGACTGCGTAATAGGCCGTATGTTTAAAGATTAAATCATAAAAATAACATTGGACATAATCAAATTCAGTTTATGGAAAAACGACAAAAGTTGAAATAAAATGTTTAATAAACAAATTTTGTATAAACAATGCGCATTTTTGTAAACGAGACAATGAAACTGCGCCAGTTTTAATGCTAATGCATGTTATGAATTATAATAATATACATTGATGAGAGTAACCTACAACGTCACGGATAAATTCGAGTGCGAATCACGAGATACGCGATTAGAATGTGTTTGTTAAAGCCGAAGGAGTTTTAACAAAAGAGAGTTCACAATCACCAAATTAATGTTATCGATGCTTTGACCCTTATTTTTAAAAGGTCTGTGCACAAAAACCGACCGCGTAGCACGAGGTAAACACATTATAGAGCGTGAGATCACTATATTATAGAGCGTGAAGCGCGAGAACCAAAATTCGCGTGCCCTAGGCTTAATAAAGAAAATTTATATTATGAATTTATATTCTTAATTTATTTAATTGCGAGAAACAAATTAAGGGAGAAACATAACACTTGTCACATATCCAGTGTTTGAATTTATCACTGATACTGATTTCATCATTGAATTACTTAAAAAGAACATCTAGTCATGACCGATTACTCAGCGATAAAAATTGTTATAAAAAAATGCACTTATATTGCATTTCTGAACATAGAAAATTTTCATTTTCTATGGGATTATTTAATTTTCTCTAGGGTGACCCAGGTGGGAAACCTAGCCATTAGACGGCTGCCACTTACCCGTCTGTCACGCCTGAATGGACCGAGTTCGTGGGCAACACACTTCTGACCCACGAAGTTCCTTTTAATTTTATTTTTCAACGGGTAAGGTCCACCCTACCGGAACCGCGGCCACGATGTCCTGGCGTCACCTAGCAGGAACCTTAGCTCTAATTCAACGTGAGACACTAAAAAGGGGAAGAGGTAGTACTCGGGAGCGAGAAAGAAAAATCGTTCTAAACGTTCAGGCCAACTTCCTGCGAGGCCTCCGTTGATTGGTTGGTGTCAACGGATCAGCTCCAATGAGGCTTCCGCCAATGCGCGCCTTCCGCGGTAGAATCCGTCCAGCCGATTGATTCTGGCCTACGGACCACTGGAGTTACTATTGGCTGTGCGTACGTAATCTTTAATATGGCTGCCGGCCTCCCATCTCATGCCAGCGTCTGGTTGCTCGTTCACGTAATGTTGCAGGGTTGGTTGTGTTTGCTACGGTGGTCCATCTGCTGCTGCCACTCGCCGGTGGTCGTCGAACTAGCACCTCGTGCTACCCGTGCATGGGGGAGCGACGCGTACTTGGTGCGCAGCCCCACCTGTATTCAACCCCTTCACCTATGGATTCTGGTGAAAGGCTATGGTGCTGTCTGCTCCGTGTTTACAACTGTCAGACAGTTCCTATGTTTCGTGCATAAGTTGGACTGTACGGTGTCAGGATTCCGGCATCTCGGTTGGTCGTCACCGTGGAAGTGTTGTCCAGATCCTCTTCCGGTGCTTCTCACGTCGACCCCGATCCTTTACACACAAAGTTTGCTACTATTCTATGTTTTTATTTGAATTTTTGCCGGGTTGCCTGTTTTACTTTCGTTTCGGTCTATTCAGAATTCTCGCGTTGTTTTTACGAGGACTAACCTTCCTACTACTTGATGTTCGTGTGTTTACATTGAAAACAACGTTGATGATAAATTGATACTAATAATAAAATAATAACATTGCTCATTATAATAAAATTAGTTAGAATCGGCTTGAGAGTATTGAGTTTGATACGCGTGCGTGACTTTTGCCGTACTTGGTTCTGGCTTCGGCGAGACCCCGTGTAGTTTTCCTCTTTTTCTGAATTAACCTCGAAAACTTCATTACAATATAAATATATTATAATATTATATATTAATATTATAATAATAAAGTGCCCCAGTGGCTCAGTTGGTTAAACGCTCGCACTTCACCTCAGAGGTCCGGGGTTTGATCCCTGAACCTGTACCTCTGGAAATTTTTCTATGTACCTTTACCGAGGTTCTGCTAGTTTGGAACTCACTTACTAAAGATACATACCGGGACAGCCCCGTGTTAAATAATAAAAACAGAAATCCAACTCTAACCAAGAATGCCTTTGACATGTTGGGCAGTAACTATCTTGAGCCTGTGACAAAATTTAAGTTCATTTCAAACTAAGCTGTCTATAACGCTGCCTTGACAGGCAAAAAGAAATCCCTTCGTCTCCGATCCTAATCCAGCAGATTTGAGAAACATGTCGGATAGACCCATCGATAGCTCTTCTCTACGTAGAATGCCGTAGAATTTTCCATGAAGGGACTTATCAGCATGTTCCTTTAGTAGAAGCGAATGTTCTGCTTCATGTACACGACTTTTAAGCACCAAAGGTGTTAATGATGCTAGGTCATGTGTAATGTGGAATAATACGCATATTGCGATAATTATACATAAATAAATTGAAATTAAAAATTATTATAAATAAATGCAATACTTGCGCATAATGAACGCACTCTTATCCGATAACAACTATCCAGTGTGCAAGCAAGAGACAGAATTGATTGGATATGTTCTCAATGGATGCTCAAAGTATGTACGCTTTGGGTATATAAAGGACACAATGCGACTCTAAGAGTGTCATATTACCATTTGCTGCATTTCTATCGTATTGATCTAATGCCCGTCTTGCCATACGCCCCGGAGGGAACTGGAGTCTATTGTAGAGAATAGTCAGTGTAAGATCTACTGGGATTTCTCGTTTTCCACCACTTAACGTATAAGTGCTACAGAGCATGGTATATTTCTCCAAGATCTAAAGACTAAGATAATTTAAGTGATAGAATTCTCGGTACCAGCCGATGGTAATATCACGACAAAGGAGGAAGAAAGACGGACGAAATGTCAGGTTCTTCTTTTTGAGCTGAGCAGGCTGTCCGAAGGCACAAAGTCCATCTTGATGTTCTCATAATCGGCTGCGTTAGAGGTATAAAAGCTTTATTTCTTAGCCAACTCAAAAAAATCCCGGGTTGCTAGCATCAGGCTCAGATAATCGCAAGTAAGATGCAAAAGGCTAGGGACCGCACTCTAAGGAACAGTGTCTTACGAATTATCTTGCGCAAATTTCCCGTTCTTGCTTACCTTCTAGGATAGAGGAAGCAGAAGTGTATGACGTACACGTTCCAGTTGCGTCGGAATTGGTTGCTTTAAAAAACCGTGATCGTAGCGCCTGGAGCCTACAACTTCTTTTAAAATATAAGTTTACTTCTACGCACCAACATTTAACTCATATATTTACTACTTTCTTAAACGGAGAACAATCTTTTTGTAATCACGCATTGGTTAGTTGAAGGACGCACGGTGCTGATCCCTTAGACCCGAGATTTGTCAATTCCAAAGAACTACCGGCTCATAGCTTGTTTAAGCATCAGCTACAAGCTATTCACTGGCATCGCCAAAGAGAAGATATTAATATCTATCGAGCCGGTATGTAGTGCAATAGTTGAACAACGTGGATGCAATGGGGGACTGGCTGATTACAGAGATAACTACTTGGGAAGAATAAGATCCAGGCGACCAATATTTGGGCCGTTCCTATCCTGCTTTAAACGTTTGGTGCAGTAAAATGGAACGTCGATGATTTAAAGCAATTTAAACGAAGCACACGCAATTTGATGGCAATCCATCAAAATCATCATCCTAGATCTTCTGTATTTTGTATTTACCTCCCTCGATATAAAGGTGGTAGAGTTTTGCTGAGCTTTGAATTTCTTTATCGAAGAGCAGTTCTAGCTACAGTCTGATGATTTCTAAAAAGCACAGATTCTCTGATGCGTCTTGTACATCAACATGAAGTCGTCAACATTACGGCCTTTCTCTACCGTGCCGCAGATAAGGCAGCAGAGGAGCTTGGTCTCCCATTTGATTCTGGCGACATTACTAATAGCCTAGCATCATTGACACCTTTGGTGCTTTAGAATCGTGTATAGGAAGCAGAACATTCGTGTGGATGGAATCAAAAAAATCAGTCCTTAGTTTCAATATACAATATTAAATAACATGTATAAAATCCTCTTACTATATATATTAGAATTTTATCAACTGACAAACTGTACTCTATACAACTGAAGGTAATAAGTTATAATATTAACACTCAACAGTCCAGAGGTCTTAATTCATTTATATGAATTCTGCAAAGTAATAACTTAGTATATAATATCACAAAATTGTTTACACAGGTCATGTATGGTCTCTATATTGTTATACTGAAGAAGACTATCGAAGAATAGTCAAAAAGTCTAAATAACTATACTGTGCGATCTTTCAGTTAGTTCACTTCTAATAAATACATGGACCATTAATCAACACTTTGAATTATTTTAAACCCACATCTTCTCATTAAACTTATTAATCTCCAGAATTATTGCAAGTTAACTCCTAGAACCGAAAAAGTCGTTTTTATTGAGGTAACTATTTTTTACTTCAGTCATTAGGACATGTTTCATTTCTTATGCCATACATTGAAGGTCAAATGTCATGTAATGGGCCATATATCACAGAATCGTAGTAAAGCAAAAGCCAGATAGATTTGGCAAAGATTAATAGGCATAAATCGACACCGACGATTTAGGTTAGGACACATAATGATAAATATTTTTGATTTTCCTATAATTTTTAATTCATTAATTACGAACAAAGCCAATTAAAAATGAATTAAAAGTCTTATCTATTTGACGCTCAATAATTAGTCACCATACTAGAAAAAACAGTTTGCAGTTTTTATGTTCATTTTAAACGCAAAAGTAATGAATAATAATTTCAATTTCTAACGTTGAATTTTTAGATTTCGACCAAAGTAAAATAAGGGAATATTATTCTACGCCAAGAAAAAGATGCGAAAATAAAAAATGCTGGATATTGAAAAAAAAATTATAGATGAAAGAAGGAGCAGGAAAAAGTAAGGAGAGGAAAGGAAGCAAATATAAGGGAGGAAGAAGAACCAAAGATTAAGATAGGACAGCAGAAGAATGCAAAGAAATTAGAGGAAATGAAGATGAGATCTAAAGAAAAAACTGGGAAAAAGGTTTAGCCAGTAGAGCATGAGGAGATAAAAATTGGAATTCAGAAGGAAAGAAGCAGAGAAGAGACAGAAGATAATAAAGGAATTCGAAAGATAGAACGAGAACAAAATGTTTTAAGTATAAAAAAGTTAATTAAAATAATATTATTTATTTTGTATTTTAACTGAAATAATTAATTGTAATTAGCTTAAGAAAAAATTAAGTTCATCATATCGTCTTTGAAGCGATTGAAAATGTTAGGTTACGTTATTTGTTCCAGATCATCAGGAATTTAGCAACGCTAGAAGAAGGCAAGAAAAGGAGCTTAAAATTTTCTTCTTTAATTAAATTAAAGGCAAGATAAGCAAGAAACCAAATGGTATTAGCATAACAAAAAATAAGTAGAAAATAAAAATATAAAATGAGTAAATAATTAAACGTATGATTTAGTTATTATCAAATAAATTTTATAAAATCATAGGTGTTTCGCTTAGGTAAATATTAAAAGGGAAGAGTAAAACAAAAGTTAAAAAACTAAATATGGAAAGTAAATAAATTATGATAGCTTAAGAAAAATCCTTAGAACTGGAACCAGAGACAATTACGTAAGAAAAAAAATTAAATTATAAACTATTATTTTTAATTTTTTATTGTTTGATCTTTAAATTGGCAAAATAGATCTTTTCTTTGTTGTTGCAGAATGAGGACCATTAAATCTTGGAAATGTAGATTATGTGGGAGAAAACTACCGAAAACACTATATTTTTACCATGTCGAGTACTGTTTGCACAGGGATGAGATCAGCAAGATATGGCAGACGGCACCTTCTCTCTCGTCCTCTTGCTCCAGCTTGTTCTTTATAACGGCAAATTTTTAGCACGACTGCATGTAAAAATATTTCATAACGATTTCAAATATTTCTAAAATTATGAAAAAGAATCTGGAAGTTTTGAAGACAATTTTTGTACTTTTTCAGAATTTTTGAAATTATAGGACAGATTCGAATTATTATAGAAAATAGTTTAAAGGTTCAGAATTATTGAAAAGATTGAAAAATAACTTTAAAGTTTATGAGATTAAAAATATTTCAAACAAAATATTGATGTTTGAAGATTTCGAGAAAAGAGCCTGAAATATTTCAAGGTATTTGTTTTAATTTTGCCAAATTTTCCTGAATGTTAGGGAACATTGAAATAATTTGAGAAAATATTTTAGATGTTTTGAAGAGATCACAAATATTTGTAAACTAGAACAGGTTTTTTTGAAAATTTATCAAATATATTTTAATCAATTCCATAGATCTAAGAATCTAAATTTCTTTTAAAACCAAGTAAATTTTTTCCTTATACTTTGTAAAATCTTATCAAATAAAAAATTAATTGCAATATTCTGTATTGTTATTTGTCATATGCCAAAAAGGTTCTAAATTTTCTTAAAGAATCTTAAAAGATTATATTTATATAACTTTGAAAACAAACTTATAATACTTATTTGCTTTTTCTCAGAGCTCAGAGCTTGATTTCACCTTGAATTGAAGTATAAAAATAGCCTTGGACTGATTTCGGGAAGAAAGGAACGTAAACACTGGGGGCTGCCTGACTCGTTATGATAAATTTCTAATAAATAAAGAGGCAGTTGAAATTTCCAATTTTTATTACAATTTATTTCCCTCTTCTGTTCCGAATTCCACATTTAATCGCGACTGTGCTTTTATAGTGTAGTCGTATGACGTATGTAATCTGTACCAATAATTGATTACTTCAACAAACAAAAATAGGTGGCATAACTATTTTATTTTTATCTTGATTGGTACGATTGAAATTGCAATAATGGTTCCATCATATCTGCGATGAAACCAGAGAGAACGTTTCAATATGGCCGGCATAACTCGCTGCTCCCTTGATGTCTCATTGGATTACAGCTCATTACTTTTTTAATATGAATGTTATAAGTATCTAAAGTGTAGTATTCAGAAAGGTCCCAGTGAGTCTGGGGACATATTTTTTCAGAACGTCTCTTCAGCTGAACTGATATCAGCGTCCCTAAGATTATACGGAAACGACAACTACTGGTGGCTCAGCTAACAAAAATAGTTCTCACAACTATCTAAATACCAGCACTATTATTTACTAACTCAAATGGTATTCCCAACATGTACAAAAGACAAATGTTATGAGGTACTGAGAAGAAGGGAGGAAAAAAATATATTCGATTCAAAATAGAAAGGAGTAAAGTTACTAAAATGGATAAGGTGTCAATACTTTGGATATATTTTCGAAGCAAGTGGAGATAATAGAGTTTATAAGAGAGAAGGGATAAAAAAACAGGATTATGCATTTAGAAATGTAAAAGCCTTGATTTAATATATTGACTCTTTATTATTTTTTCTAACTATGAGTTACCTACTTGTAACATTCTAAACCGACTTTGGATCACAAGGGATATTACATTATATATTTTTATTTAAATGAATTAATTTTGTGGATAATTCCTGGGTACACCTAGTTTATCAGCTCCACTCGAAAATACCGTTAAATTGAGCGTTGGGTTCCTACTGCAGTTTCATTAATTTCATTTAGGGTCAATGCGCTAATTCTGCTGATACTCATGTTAATTTTTTTGCGTGTTCTAGTGCGACGATTATATATACCTTGATCAAAAAGTTCCCGGACTTTATTTTTAAAATTAAAAATATAAGTGCCTCGTGCACCCTAAGAACACGGAGTGACCCAAGGACAACCGCCTTCTGCATTTTTCCCGCAAGTGTTCTAGCATATTGTTGACACGCAAGGATGCTTTTT